>NW_007425639.1:0-499 GCF_000475195.1 Diaphorina citri
TCAAGGGGAGGTTTCTTCGGACCTAGATTTTTGTCAGAGCTCATTCTCTCTTCTGATTTCAGATTGGAAGGTTCTCTCTTCCTGATCCCTCTCTGTGATGGTTACATGGTTAATATAGAAAACATGAGTTCCCATTGGAGTATTTGAGACGACCAAGGAGTTTTTCCTATGTAAATTTTCACGAGGAATCGATTGGTGTACATGTCAGGTCTCTAGGAATGACGGTTTACAAACTATAGGCTTGTAGCAAGCCAAAGTTAAAACATTTTAAATGGTTCCTGAGAAAACATAAATACTTTGAGACTTTATTGGGTGTCAAATTTAGTGATGTGGTCTTAGATTCGGTCTCCAGAGCTATGACTCGTTAGTCTTATTCCAGCAGTACAGACCATCACTCCATTATAAATTGTGAAGTGAATATACATTTCGATGGAAAGTTACACCTGGTTTTGCCCGAGCAACTTTTTTTCCCTCAAATGTGTGAGAAGTATCGCTAATC
>NW_007425640.1:0-499 GCF_000475195.1 Diaphorina citri
GCCAGAAGGCATAGCATGGTAACCTAATGACGTCATGATGAATATTGAACTAGGAAATTGTTCAATGCCACTTGGATCCATGCAAATAGTATATAGGGGCATTTAACGCATCTTTTATATGATGCTCTGAAAATGCTTCAACACTCTCTGAGCTGAGAACTTGAACTTGATTTAGTTTTTCTAATATGTATGCTACTAATTCAAAAACACTCTCTGAGCGGAGAAAAGTTTTTCTAATGTGCTACTAATTCGACACAATGGGGAATTGGAGTTAGAAAACGAACAAATGGTAAACGTTGGCAAAAAGATTTATTTTTCTAAAAGTTGATTTTATCTTGCGTTATTTGTAATCTTGATTCGAACCCACGCCCTCTCGCTTAGAAGACGAGTCCTTAACTACTGTGATACCGAGGTAAGAGCCTCGTTTTTGACCCGGTACCGGTACTCGAGGTAAGAGCCTCGTTTATGACCCGGTACCCGTACTCGAGGTAAGAGGCAG
>NW_007425641.1:0-499 GCF_000475195.1 Diaphorina citri
CTTCGGTGGCAAGTGGTGAAGCGCACGCTTGCGCATGCAACTTATGAATGACCACGATATCAGCTGTTCCATTTGATTGTAGTTGTATATTGTTTACTTTTTTGTTTCCAAATTGTGACAACACGCTTGCTGTTGCAACTTATGTCTGACCAATAGCTAAAAAATAAAACACTACTCCAAATTTCAGCTTCTCATCTTTATCCATTCAAAAAATATTCAGGGGTTCCATGACTTTTCGAACGTTCTGTATATTGCTCCCCCACAAGTGGTACCCTTTGTCATCCTGGCAGCCTGCTGGTGAGCTGGAAGGCGGCTGTTCCAGCATTTATCTCTTTTTTAAAATGTATTTTCCCATAAGAATTTTTCCGTCAACTTAAAGCTCAATTTGTTCCCCCCTTTTCAGGGGCGTATCCAGGATTTTGCCGAGAGTCCAAAATTTTCGAAGGCTGGCCTACTACAGTACAGGATAAAAATGAAGCTCGAAAGTAGGGGAGGGGGG
>NW_007425642.1:0-499 GCF_000475195.1 Diaphorina citri
TAGGTAAGTATGTTAACGAACAGACTAACCCCATCTTATATACGTACACGGAAATACTTGATTTTCTCGAGGTAGGTACTTGATTTTCTTTCAGATGTTCAAATTTTCTCTCTTCTTCCTCTTCTTCTTCCTCTTCTTCTTCTTCCTCTTCTTCTTCTTCTTCCTCTTCTTCTTCCTCTTCTTCTTCCTTCTTCTTCTTTCAGAAAATTTATTCTTCAGATTCTCGGCCTTTCAAGAAGTCCGTTCGGTCCACTGGACCTTTTTCGGAGTTTATTCAGTTTACTGAAATATTTCTGATGTTCGCCACTGGTGTCTAGTATTTCATTGACATAGAGTGATGTGATAGGAGAAGTCTCATCAGTCAACTCAACAGCTGATGTGCCGCTCCTGATATATTACTGATGTTCGCCACTGGTTTCTAGTATTTCATTGACATAGCGTGATGTGATATCTCATCAGTCAACTCAACAGCTGATGTGCCGCTCCTGATAAAATCCAA
>NW_007425643.1:0-499 GCF_000475195.1 Diaphorina citri
GTTCGTTGAACGTATTGTGACTGGAGCGAGCTGAACGGATTTTACCAATTAGAGATCATCAGAATCTCAAGTCGTGCCAAAGTGTGACCAAATGACCAGACTTTTGAGACGTACCTAGTGTATCCCTACCCTAAAGCCCTAACTACATCGGTACAGTATACCTACCTTAACCCCTAACTAAAACCACCTAACTACATTTTACACTCGTATTTATGAACAAGAATGATCGTTCTTACATCAGTCTCAAGTCAAAATTGACCAATCAAATGCCTTGAGACTATGCTTAGCACGAACTTGAGAGCCAGCATTTTGTTCATAAATATGGGTGTTAGATTCAGATAACTATCATGACTGGTAGACTTGTGTGCAGCAGATTCCAACTTTGCATGCAAGACTTGCGAGGTACAATCAGGTTTTTGTCTAGAAGGGAAGGGGACAGGGCCGGATTAGCCCCCCGCGGGGCCCGGGGCAGTTTCAAAGGCGCGGGGCCCCCAGTTTG
>NW_007425645.1:0-499 GCF_000475195.1 Diaphorina citri
TATAATCTAACCAGTTCAGCGTATCGAACCCAGGACCTTAGCGAGTACATACCATTATAATTAACATCGGATGTGGTATCGTTATTGTTATCGTTGTCGGTTTGGTGTTGATTATTGTTGACCACGTTTATTATTTTGGTAAAGTTGTATAAAATAATCTTAACAGTTTTGGGTATCGAACCCAGGACCTAAGTACATACCATTATCATTAACATCGGATGTGGTATCGTTATTATTATCGTTGTCGGTTTGGTGTTGATTATTGTTGACCACGTTATTATTGGTAAAGTTGTATAAAATAATCTCAACAGTTTTGGGTATCGAACCCAGGACCTTAGCGAGTACATACCATTATCATTAACATCGGATGTGGTATCGTTATTGTTATCGTTGTCGGTTTGGTGTTGATTATTGTTGACCACGTTGTTATTCGTGAAGTTCTGCAGATAGGTTGTCACATCTTGTAAGCTGGAGACTGACTCTGAAGGAGGAGAGGGGG
>NW_007425646.1:0-499 GCF_000475195.1 Diaphorina citri
TTTTTCCTGCAAACAGTGCGTTTGTAATTACACGTTCATCTCTAATATTTTCCAAACAATGAACTTCTCGGAAGTTCGTAACATAATTCTGTGAATGAACAGGAATCCAATCCAATTTTCCAGCGGGAAACTTTGCCAAAGTTCTAGGAATAAGGGATATCGCGGTACACGTGTTTTAACGAGATATCAAACGGTTTAACGTTTAAACAGAGAAAGGAGAGGGATAAGGAGGAGATGAAAGTTGATAGGTATTCCAGGAAATCCATCAGGAGATTATGTAAGTGTGCAAAATCGTTGATGATTTTTTACTTTCTTTATATCTACTTTCTACCATTTCCTTATCCTAATGTACCTATTTTTCGGTTCGATAAGCATAGGACATCCGTTGTTACCTACACATTTCCCTCTATCAAACTTAGAAAAATAGAAGAAGGAAGAAAAAGTAGAAAATGGTTCGTCACAAAAATTTATGACTTGGACCCGAACCACCAAACTTCAG
>NW_007425647.1:0-499 GCF_000475195.1 Diaphorina citri
AATTAAAATGAAAATACATAAAAAAAAAAAAAATAGGATTTGAGTAAAGGACGTAAAGATATTACTACAAATATACCTACAAAAATACGGAAACCCCAGATATCTGAAAGAACGTAGAGAAATTACCCTACAATGATAATAAAATCTGAGTAAAGGACGTAGAGATATAAATTATAAAATAGGATATGTAAAGGACGTAGGTAATGTTATGTAAAGGACGTAGAGATATACCAACAAAAACATAGAGCTCACAAGTGAAGGCATCTCTCGGTTGTTCCGTTCAACTAAGCACGCGCCCAGATGTTGCAAACTCGTGGGAAAAGCCAGAGTCGAACCCCGCACCCTCCGATCCGTAGGGTCATGGGAACAAGTCCGGGATCTTTGAGATAATTCAAAGAAATGCAAGAATAAGAAAGGAAGGGGGATTGTTGAGACGTGTTGCAGAATGTGTGTTCATAAAAGAAGAAAAGTAATGGACTTTTACCTACGAATGTCCTTT
>NW_007425648.1:0-499 GCF_000475195.1 Diaphorina citri
GGTAAAAAAGACCTTTAATTTGATATATAGGTCGACCAGGTTTGGATAAGTCCTTCTATGGGAACAGACAGACAGACAACACCGAGGCGAATACAATAGCCCGTCCCTTATACCTTTTTTTATTACTATCGTAATAATAAAGGAAGGACGGGCTAAAAACGAAGATATTCAACTTCAACTCGGGACAGAGAGAGAGAGAGAGAAAATCAGACATGGACAAACGGTATAGTATTTCGGGAGGGAGATATAACAGAGAGAGAGAGAGAGAGAGAGAGAGAAAAAAAAGAGAGAGAGAGAGAGAGAGAGAAGGGGTTAGCGAAGGATAGACGGTATTAGACAGGGAATTAGAGAGGGAGGGGAGGACAGATAGAGGAAATGAGAGAGAGAGAGACAGAGAGAAGGGTAGGAGGGAGATAAGGAAGGGGGGATGACTTTTGGACGAGAACTGACGATGAAATGTACTATCTCTATTTTTCAATTCGTTTTGTCATAACTTCCG
>NW_007425649.1:0-499 GCF_000475195.1 Diaphorina citri
TAGATAAATTGGATTGAATATTGAATATAGAAGATTTTATAGATACCTATGCTTATCGATAGATAGGTTCCTTAGCCCTGCTACTCACTATCAGTAGGTAGACCTGACAGGTACACCTGACACCTGATGAGAGCACACTACTATGTAAATCTGACAGGTACGGCTGAGAAGGTCCGTCTGTCAGGTCCACCTGATACCTTATGAGGACACACACCATCAGGTAGACCTGACACCTGGTCAGGTCTACCTGCTGGTGAGTGGCTAGCCTTAGTCAAAGTGGTTATTTAAAATTCTGATCAGGTGTGTGAGGTTGTCCAATATTTTCAAGGTCAAATAAGGTTAACACGATGAAGAAGATACGCTAAATATTTGGCGGGTCCGGATTTGGCAAGACTGTTGAATTGGTTCAAGTCTTCATGTTTGGTGAATTTGGTGAACCATCAGAACGTTTCAGAGATCAAAATTGATTTTACTTGCTTGTTTAATTTATTATTATTAT
>NW_007425650.1:0-499 GCF_000475195.1 Diaphorina citri
TGACTTCCGTTGAAGAAAAAACAGAATATTAAAACTAGAAAGTTTGAAAAATCACCACGCACCACTGATTTCTTTGATTTTTTTCTTCCTTTTTTCCTTCTAAAGATACTGAGATGAAATTAATACGTGTTCATAGAAGATCAAAGGAAGCTGAGATATATCTTGATTGGAACCAGGGGTTGGGTGTGTTGATTGAGGCTAGGGGTAGATCTTGATTTGGGACCATGGAGGGTGTCTGAATCTTATATTATAAGAACGAGATCCATTCACATTTCACACACTGATCGCTCTATCTCTAGAACCACAACACCTAGAAAGCTGAAGGAAGCTGAGATATATCTTGATTGGAACCCGGGGTTGGGTGTGTTGATTGAGACTAGGGGTAGATCTTGATTTGGGACCATGGAGGGTGTCTGAATACTCTGAATATTGTCTGGTCCTGTCTAGTGTGTGTTATTTATTCTAGGTTAGATCAAGTGTCAATCAAAGAAGAGAGACA
>NW_007425651.1:0-499 GCF_000475195.1 Diaphorina citri
CTTGTGACTTGGGCATCATTCCAGAAGGAACATTTTGCACTGCCCACTCTGCAAAAGTTATGACCTAATTCAAAGGAAAAACGTTTAAAAAGATTGATTGTGCAACAACTATAGTCAACTAATATTTTCTCTAGGATTTTTTGCAAGTCTAATAACAAAATACATAATACTAATACCTAATTGTTGTGACTTCAAAATATTGCAAAGTTGCTTTCAGGAAAGGGGTCAATGTTCTGCATGAAATCCCAATGTCCTGCCTTACAAAACCGTTATATCTGCTTTAGTAGTCCCTCCATGCGGCATCCGAGGGCGATACGGGCTTTACCCTCAATCTAGTCAATTTACTACTTTGAAATTTACTTTGCCATTGAAGTTCTCATTCATAACTCTGGGGTGTTGGCTGATCTCACGTAAGGTAAGTTATTTATAAGGTATTTAGTGTTCTTTCAATCATGACTGCAGAAGTGCAGCAAAACCAACCATCTGAACTTAAGACAAT
>NW_007425652.1:0-499 GCF_000475195.1 Diaphorina citri
TTACGAGGAAGACCGCTACCCTCCAAGCTAGCTAGACTGACGGCAGAAATGGAAAACGCTAGGATAGAAAACAATTTAATAGAAAGTAAAAATCAGATATGTAGAGATAGTTACCTAGCTAGAAACCTAATGTAATTGCTATTTGAAAAGTAAAGCAATGCAGATAAAAGCTCCAATAAGGCAGCGGAAGAGGAGGAGGAGGAGGCGGAGGAGAAGGAGGAGGAGGAAGAGGAGGAGGAGGAAGAGGAGGAGGAGAAGGAGGAAGAGGGGAAGGAAAAATAAGGAAAGGAAGGAGGAACGGAGGAGGAGGAGAACGAGGAGGAAGAGGGGGAGGAGGAGAAGGAAAAATAAGGGAAGGAAGAAGGAACGAAGGAGGAGAAGAGGAGAACGAGGAGGAAGAGGGAAAGGAAGAATAAGGGAAGGAAAAAAGAACGGAGGAGGAGGAGGAGGAGGAGGAGGAGGAGGAGGAGGAGAAGAAGAAGAAGAAAGGGGATGGAAG
>NW_007425653.1:0-499 GCF_000475195.1 Diaphorina citri
AAGAGAGGGCCTGGAACAGGTATTCAAGCAAGTCTTGGTATTGAAGGAGTCTCTTCTTCCTAATACGAGGGTTGAAATAAGAAAGGGGGTAGAGATGGCTCACTTGGTCATATCAAAGATGGCAAAGGATGTGGATAAGGTCCACTTCATTGATGAAAATTTGTGGGAGGCTGCAAGGAGGAAGGACCAAAATAACTCGAGGAGCACCAAGAGAAATGACCTGTTGGAAGAAATACAATCATTCAAGGAAACACCCAAGGAGAAGCAAGATATGGGAAAACTCAAGGAACTCCTGAGGAAGGACTGGCCACAAGATGCTTTTCAAGCAACGAAAGTTAAAATAGGAAATCCTATAGCAGAAAGTCAGGGCGAAAACTTAGCCTTCTGGTTAGGAGGGGATACGAAAGGGAGAAAAGCTTTGTTGGATATAGCTAGGGGTATACTACCAGAAGTTGCTACCCTGGTTTCAGATGGGTCGGTTGTCGGAGGTTTCCAAATT
>NW_007425654.1:0-499 GCF_000475195.1 Diaphorina citri
GTTATGAAAAGATTATTTTTTTCATACACTTTGTTTTCACCGGGGAAAATGGTTGACACAGGTTGTAAAAGAAAAGTTCAAGTTCGCTATCCGTTACTCATCATGAGTGAAAGCAAATCGATACAGTGTCATATCACCAGTACCGCTAGCAGTAAATCAAGCAAATCTACATGAGATGAAAATGTACTGTGACATGTCAAGAAAATACTAGAAAACATCTCCACTAGCCTCAGACAATTTAGGTGGAAGGAATTATTTATAAACTTGAAGTCTTACTCTGTTTGAAAACGACAACTTTCCAGCCATACACAGCCTCAAAGAATTCCCTGACAGACATGAAATGAAGACAAAAGGCTACACATTTATCATTTAGTTAAAGTTAAAGTGGAATGCATTTTCAATATATTTGAGATCAAATGTTGGGGCTAATCACCAAGATAGCATGAACGTTTCCTTGAGATCTATCAACCCTTTGTTGGATAAAATCTTATCTGTGCAG
>NW_007425655.1:0-498 GCF_000475195.1 Diaphorina citri
GCCAGTGCCTTTGGTAACCTTGAGAACATTGAATCGGACAGTTTTACTCAAAGGTCTGCATTCTCCTACTGTGACAACGTCTCCAATCTCAACATCTCTGAAAACACAGACAATACATACACCAATTAGAATTTTTAAAACAAAGAAAATTCTCCCCACACGCAGAGAAAAACCCCCACCTTTCTGATATAGATCCTAGCTAATATTTCATTTTCTTCCCTCCCTGATGTTCTTTTTACCTAAATTGGAACTATGGCGTATTTATTGCCCATCTAAGGGACACACTATGAGATGAGCATCAGCATGCTATGGCACAGACAAGTAGTCTAATGTAACTTTTATATAAGTATCAGTCTAACATTTATTTATCTGTTTTTTACATTCACCCATGATTTTGCACTTACAAGGCAGGTGTACTACTACCTTGGTTGAAAAATATTACTCACCTGAAAGCAGGTGACAAGTGAACAGACATGTTTCGATGCCGCTTCTCAAACC
>NW_007425656.1:0-498 GCF_000475195.1 Diaphorina citri
CGTCCCGAAATCGAAGAGAGAAGGAAGACAGGATAGGAGAAAGCCAGCCGTTCCGAGAACGAACATTGTCCCATCAGGGTAAAATCCGCCCCGGGAGGGAATCAAACCCGCGGCCTAGCGCTTACAAGGCAGACGCACTACCAACTAAGCTAAGTAGGCTGGCAATTGTGCAGTTTGGTGTATCTCATTTTTCGGGAATTGGACCTAACATCTTTCTGTATGTGTGTCTGTCTATTTATGTAGACATGTAATGACTCTGTGTTTATACAGGGTGTTTAAAAATCTTGCCACACACTTCAAGGGCGTATTCCTCATTCCTGAGACTATTGTTATTAAGGACTGATTTTGCCAGTCTAGTTAGCTTGGAGGGTAACGCATCTGCCTTGTAATCACTAGGTCGCGGGTTCGATTCCCGTCCGGAACGAATTTCATCCTGAAGGGATAAGGTTCATTTTCGGAACGATTGGGTTTCGCCTGTCCTGTCTTCCTTCTTTTTTT
>NW_007425657.1:0-498 GCF_000475195.1 Diaphorina citri
ATTCTGCTACTTTGTTTCTGTGTCCGTAAGATAGGAATGATCTCACTGTGGTGGAAGGTAGAAGTTTTTTTTTTTTCTAACAAAAACCAAATCTGGGCTTCGCTTTGAGGACTTTAATTTTACTGATTTTTCCTTCTATGATCACTCAACATGGTGTAGTATTAAACATTTTATATGAGGGTTGAGGGTGTTTCTTTTTGCTTTCCCTTTCCTGACCTAGGTGTTTGTACGTATTTAGAAATGTACGTAACTTTTTAGTAACTTTTCATTCGGGCTGGGAAACTCCGCAATCCCATAGGTACCTATAGGTTGGTGCTTGCTTATCTTTAGAATACAGGTAACATGTAGGTAACAACTCGCCTAAAAGCTACACGTTGTGAGTTGAATAGAGATATTCAAATGTGATTTGAGCTCGGTAAGTTATCCCCGATCTCTGTATTTGTCCTCGGCCATCCTGTCAAGCAGGGTTAAAGCTAGAGGGAAACGCTCTCTGCGTTG
>NW_007425658.1:0-498 GCF_000475195.1 Diaphorina citri
CATCCCATATAGAAAAAAAGTCGATTGGATAAAATTTAATTTTGTGATTTTTCAAAGATTTTGCGTGGACGTTCCCATCTACTTTTATCTATTAATATGGCCATCCGACCAGTTTGACAAATAGTTAGAACAAATTTAATACACAAACACAATATTACGAAGTCGAAGTCATTTTACTAGGTAGAAGAACATAGTATGTAGGTATCTACAAGTTACAAGAATAGGTACATTAATTTATTTATTAACTTAATATCTGATATTTTTTTTTTCATCCATCATAGGAATACTTATCGATGTAAAGTAGATACCTACACAGCTCATGTGATGATTAACTAGCAGTGTAGCTATGTAGGGGTCACTTAGTTGTAAGGATGTGTAATGTAGGATTGTTAGGGGTAAGCAGATGGAAAGGCCAGTTCCCGACCTCTTGGTATAGGGCACCGTGAAGAAATAATGCGGGTATGATTCTCAAAAGTGACTACCTACATGAAAATGGAG
>NW_007425659.1:0-498 GCF_000475195.1 Diaphorina citri
TTGTCAGACGGATTCCAGGGGCGGAAAAAACCTTACTGTAACCTATTACTGAATTTCAAAAGTTTATCTTTAGAGGAAGCCGATCTATGAAGATGAGAAAACCTGCCGAATCGGTTCGTGTAAAAATACACAGGTGTGCTTACTGGAACTTGCCCTGGCGCACTGCCGTGCGCTCAGATATCGTAGCTGAAGTTGTGATGTTGTGAAAATAGTACTCATTTGAGTAGTAATTTGTTCATGACGTGTGTGCGTGTAGACATGGATTTAAAAACATTATTTGACAAGTGATAACTTCTCTAATGTAATCAGCCGATTCTGAGAAGTCTATCCGGGTTGAAGCAAATCACTTTGCCTACAAGTATGTCTATTTGTCTGTGCATGGTTATTCCGTGTCTAAGCCTTCCTAATGACCAGTCCTGGATATGTAATGGTACTTTGATACCTAGTTTTATAGGCACCTGTAATTTGCCTCCGTGATGCTGTGGTTGGTTTATGGTG
>NW_007425660.1:0-498 GCF_000475195.1 Diaphorina citri
CATACCTCGGCTGGGATTGAACCCACGCCCTCCTGTTTACCAGGTGAGCGCCTTGACCACTACACCACCGAGGCAGGTGGTTTGTCCAAACACATTCGACCGGCCCTTGATCGACGACGTGAATCTATGTTGTCCAGACAGTGTGTACGATTTCAGTCGACATCGATCAGCGACCGGTCGACTATGTGTGGACACACCTTGAGTTCCGTTTCTTCTGATTTCATTTTATCCAGCGGCGACTGCACGTTGAATGCACCAGTTTCAAATGGTTCAATGAATTTTAAGGCAGACACCTATGAGCAGCCTGAGACGCGTTTCGTTCTTATTTGAACTCATCAGTTAGACATAGATCGCGAGCCTAGTTAGCCTGGTTGGCAGCGCGTCTACCCTGTAAGCATAAGGTCGTCCTTTCTATTCCCGCAAGGGGCGAACTTTATCATGGACAGATAAGGTTCGTTCTTGAAAGGGCTGGCTTTTTTCTGTCTTCCTTCTCTCTTC
>NW_007425661.1:0-498 GCF_000475195.1 Diaphorina citri
TTTTTTTTTCTTCTTCTTCTTCTTCTTCTTCTTCTTCTTCTTTTTTCCGTAAACCATTTCAACCGCTCTCCCAGCCAATTATATCTCCAGTCAAAATAAAACACATTTTGAATTTTTGAACAACGCTTCTCTCTGCCCTTCTGTTCTATCTTCTATTTTTCTTTTCGTCCTCTCTCCTCTTCTTTACTCCCTTCTTTTCTTGTTTCTTTTCTCCTCAACATAAAGTCGTAAAACATTATATTTTATACAGCATTGTTTTCACCTCTGACCTTAATGCCATTTACTTAGGTATTTATTTCGTTTACTTATTCCATTTACTTAGTTTCCGTTTACTCATTATATTTTTTCGTTTCGTTTCGCGGACGGGCGTCATAGACCGAGGCTAATTATCTTGCCAATAAAATTGAGTTTGGCCTCAAGATGAGTAATGAGATGATGGTCAGTATCTTTGTGGTAAACAAGAGGACAGCTGATGGGGAAAAAAGAAAATCACCTTTT
>NW_007425662.1:0-498 GCF_000475195.1 Diaphorina citri
CGCTACGGTCACCTACGGCCATGCCTCTATGCATACGGCCATGCCTCAGCCACGCGCAAGCGGGCGGAGCCTGCTTGTTATTTTAAAGTTTACCCAGGTTCGACTCCATACATTGTGTACAACAATAATATACATATTGTAAATCCAATTCATTCTGTATATAAATCTAATATAGGTACAAGTGATGTGTATTAAATTTGTATTGTGTGTTAATTGGGTCAAGGTGGGTACCAGTGGAATTTTCACCTTGAAGATGGCAAGTTCATTATCTATGCTAAGGCATCCGATTCAGATTAGATTAGAATAGGTACCTATACCAAGTAGATAGATAAGTAGGTAAGTATTTGAACCTAATATGATCTAGAATCAGTTCCTATTTTGGAATTTATCATTGAACTTTTTACATGTTCTTTTATTTAACTTGAAATGTACCTATAGGTATCAAATTTTGTATGTTCTCAATTTGTATCAAAAATTTCAATAGATCAGTTGCGCTTA
>NW_007425663.1:0-498 GCF_000475195.1 Diaphorina citri
GGACTCAATTACACAGGAAAAAGGACACAAATGCTTAGTGAGAGATCGATTTATGTAAAAGGGAATATCTATTCAACGAAATTAATTTACATTTTTTTTCCATTTTCACTTTATGGCATTTTAACACATTTAATTTTATTTCTCCATATGTAACCAATAGATTAGGTTTATACTTCAAACTAAGATATCATTTTCCTTTAGAGCTATGTATTTGTGTTTTACCTTTCAAAATAAAAGACATTAACACTTCATTTTGTTTAATTATATTAAAATTAAATACATATTTTTAATTAATTTACTTGATTTATTTTTACAAAGCAAGATTCTCCTTAAACAGTAATTTTTAAATCAATTTTCTATACAAAATTAACTTTCTTGTGCTTTCTTTGGACAAGAACATTTAAAATCCAGATAAGTAGATATATTATTTCTAGGTTTCCTAAACCATTAGGAAGTATAAAGAGGTGTAAATACACTAGTAGAGATATCCCTATCCTC
>NW_007425664.1:0-498 GCF_000475195.1 Diaphorina citri
ATGTAAACAAGTAAACATGTTATGTAGCTTGTTTACAATTTATTCATCATTGATGTTCTATTTATTCTGTTCTCTTCTCTTCTGTGTTTCTTATGTTCTTCTACATATTTAAATTTCGTGTTTTCATGGTCGTGATTTGTCCATAGAAGATTCTTGAAGATTTCTAATGATATGTAAGCAACAGGAGTATTATGTAATCATTAATCAAGTAATCATGTTCAGCTTTCTCTTCTCTCTTTCTTTTCTCTTCTCTTATTTATTCCCTCTCCTTTCTCTTTTTTGTTTCCTTTTACTTCTCTTATTTATTCCCTCTCCTTTTATTTCTCTTCTTTTTTTTTCTTTCTCTCTTTCCTTACTCTTCTCTTTTTATTCTTTCTCTCTCTCTCTCTCTCTCTCTCTCTCTCCATTCTATTCTTTCTCTTTATAATAATAATAATAGACTCTTGAGTGGAAGGTAACCACTAGGCGAGGTTAACGCCGGAGGCGTTTTCTACCACC
>NW_007425665.1:0-498 GCF_000475195.1 Diaphorina citri
TCCTCCCCCTTCCTATCTTCAATATCTTCCCTCCCCTCTTCTAATTCATCTTCAACCTCCCTGTCATCTCTATCGAATTTCTCTCTTTCTACCCCCTCCTTCTCATCTTCTGACTACCTTCAACCTTTTACCTTTTCATGTGATGATCTTGCTCTTGCAATAAAGCAACTGAAAAAGAACAAAGGTCCAGGATCTGACAAAATTCCAGTATCTGTTATTAAAGACTGTGCTCCATCTCTCACTAGTCCACTTCTATATCTTTTTAATCTTTGTCTGTCAACTTCTATTTTTCCTGAATATCTTAAAGAAACCTTAATTACCCCTGTTCCCAAAAAAGGTAATCCTCAACTGATTTCCCAATACAGACCAATTGCTACATTGAATGTTCTTTCAAAACTTTTCGAAAAGTTGATTTTCAATAAAATTAGTTCCTATACCTATTCTCATATCTCCCCTCATCAGCACGGATTTACAAGAGCAAGATCAACAGTTTCTAAT
>NW_007425666.1:0-498 GCF_000475195.1 Diaphorina citri
ATTGAACTATATTTCTCTTTGGTGTGGCAGGTGATAACGTGCTGAATGCTCCTCCAATTTTATATTTATTTGGGAATATGTAATGTACGTATAATGGTCAAGGTAGATATGTTTTGTTCATAATTTTTGGTCCAATCCTGTTTTTTTATTTTATTTCCACCTAAAAACCATTAGAACATGACTGATTCCAGTAATATCTACGTAGATAACTCGATATTCTAGAATCTCTCGACGAAGATAAATTAATGGTATCACGACTGCTCCTCTGTTGTTCTGATAAAACCAAGGGACAATAATAATAAATTATTAACACCACAATAAGTGGAATAAAAAGATTATCCTTTGCCACAATAGCAGAATGACATGGGATATATTAGTGATATGCACAATGCCCATGTCTGAATTACTGATAAGCCCATGGCAACACACACTCCCAAGTCCTCTCTCCATTAATTATTTACTAGTCATGCACTCTTCCTATTAATACATTTTTGCATT
>NW_007425667.1:0-498 GCF_000475195.1 Diaphorina citri
AACTGACCCAAAATTTGTTTGGTAGTATCAAGGGTGTGAAAGTATACTTTGATGATATCATAGCTTGTGCAAATTCTCAGGAAGAGTTAGCTGACATTGTAGATAATATTTTATATGTTGCTAAACAGAATAATGTTAAGTTTAATCCAGACAAAATTCAATATTTTGTTAAGGAAGTTAATTATTTGGGCATGAAATTTAATTCCTTTGGTATAAAACCAGATCAAAATAGAGTTTTGGCAATAAAAAACCTCCAAGCACCAAGGAACAGGACAGAATTACAAAGTATAATTGGAAAAATGAAGGTAATTATTCACTATGTCAACATAAACAAATAAATAAAATACAATAATTAGATGTCCTATTTTATCCACAAGACAGTGTGGATTTACAAAGTTTAATATTTAAATCTAGCTGGTTGGATAATTGGCCGCCCAGATTTTGACCGTTTGATGTACGAGTGATCATCATGTACACTCCTATCCAAACTATCCCTTT
>NW_007425668.1:0-498 GCF_000475195.1 Diaphorina citri
TTTTCATAAGGGCTTTGTTACTATGTAGAAAGTCTGCTCAATTTGCATGTCCTTCAACCACATAATGTTTTCAAAAAATAAGTGTGTAATATGTAACAATAATATATCTTTATGCTTACAGGTAAGAACACAAACACAACGTGGCTCAATCAGAAAATCAGAATCATAATTCAGAATTATTTATTTTGAATGAGTCCGATCATCAGGTACGTAATCTGGGTACTTTTAGTTCGGTGTTTCTACGATGTAGATGTAAAAAATGCTCTGGTTGATGTGTATAGTGTAATTGAGAAACTTTAAACAAACTACCTAATAATTAATAAAATTATGGTAGTGGAGACGCTAAATGCACTTAACTGATGTCAAATGAACTATGTGTGTAAAATTTAGTGGAGATGCCAGATGCAAGAACTACACGTGTGTATATCAAAGAATGAGGAATAATATTTTTCCTGCTGCTCTTTCATATAAATTGAAATCTTGGTTGGATGGAAGAGC
>NW_007425669.1:0-498 GCF_000475195.1 Diaphorina citri
AAAGATATTATTATACCTTGGTATAAAAACTACAACTTGGTATAACCAAAACTCCAAGGTATAAAAGATATATTATACATTTATACCTTGTTCATTTTGCTGAGATAGGCCTTGAAAGTCTTACATTGGGTAAAAAAAGGGCAAATTTCCATCTAGATACTCAGCAGAACAATATTTGAAAAGTTCTACGAAAAAAGGGTATTTTTTTTCAGCAGAAAAGAGTACGAAAAATAGCTCCTTTTCCATAAACCTCATTTTTATACAGGGTACAACGAACACTTTATCCAAGTGTGTGAAGTTTCTCGTTTATCCTTTCGTACATTCCTGACGAATATTATCACTATAGTCTATATATATATAACGAATATTATTGTCAGGTATCCCTAGATAACATCGGACGGGGTAATAACAGTTGCTTCGTTTTTTCTAATCACACATTATTCCGGCTTATCAGTAAGGTAAGGTATCGATTAGTTTTTTCTTCGCGCTGATAGATAA
>NW_007425670.1:0-498 GCF_000475195.1 Diaphorina citri
CTACATATTCGTATATCTTCTCTCTCTCTCTCTCTCTCTCTCTCTCTCTCTCTCTCTCTCTCTCTCTCTTTTGTTACAACTATCTCTTTCTATTCACTATTTGTCTCTTTCTTTTGGGGTTTCATTTTCTTCGCGTTTTCCGAATTATTTTTCAATTATCACTCTCTTTTTCTCCATTCTCTTTCACTCAAATTTTCTTCTCCTCTTCCTATCACCCTTTCATTCCTTTGTTATAAGTTATAACCTACAACTCTCTCTTTGTATTCATTATTTCTTTTGGGGTCTAATTTTTTTTCTTCAATGATTCCAGTTATCTCTTTTTTTTTCCTCTTCTCTTTTCTCTGTCTTTCTTTTCTTTTTCTCTGCCCTTTCTGTATCTCTCTTTCTTCCTTCTCCGTGTTCTATCATATCTTCTGTCTCTATCTATGTATGTATCCCCCGTCCTCTCTCTCTCTCTCTCTCTCTCTCTCTCTCTCTCCCTCTCTCCCCCCCCTTCCC
>NW_007425671.1:0-498 GCF_000475195.1 Diaphorina citri
GTACAAATAAAAATCCCGTTCTCTTTCTTTGTTTGATTTCGGGACGATAAGACCACCGTTGGTATACTTGTAATGTTCTTTTTTTTACTATTTCTATGGACGCAGACCGTCTGTCCGTCACTCACGTTCAGCTGTCCGTCAGACAGACCTGAGTGTGAGTAGCGGAAAATTTTAGCTCTATCAGACGATTGAGAAGAATAGGTCTCAAGCTTTTTCCTCCACATATACGTTATGACTGACCCAGGTCTGCCGTATGAGAGACCGCGGTCTGTCATACGGTCTGAGCGTCAGGGGATGGCAGAGTTTGGACAGTCCTCATGTAAACTACAGGTACACAGGTAGGGGTAGCATACCATAGATACATCTATGGTACTCATATACCAACCTCTAGCAAAAAATGCACTGTTGCAAAATAACAGGTATTTTTCATTCGTTCATTTTTCGTCAGTTCCCAATGAATCACTGAAGTTAACCCTTTCGTAACCAGTGGGATATATA
>NW_007425672.1:0-498 GCF_000475195.1 Diaphorina citri
AACAATAATAATAATATAAGAAAAAAAAAAAATACAGGTTTGATAGAGGGGCCTGTGACTTTGAGGTCTTATCGTCCCGAAAGCGAAGGAAAAAGCTAGATTCTCTCAAGAAACGAACTTTAGCTGTTTATAATGAAGTTCACCACGGGTGGGGAGTCGAAACCGCAACATATACTAGGAGACAGATGTCCTTATGTGCTATCTTTCAAGTTCATTCTAACTAGCCTGGCTGGTACCAACTTCATCTCAATTTGTATGAATGCCGTGAAATCTTTTTGTGTATGCAATGCGCAAGGTTTGATTCATTAGTGGAGATGTTATTTTTACCCTTAGGTATACGTAGCTCCTTCAGGAGAGGACCTGCACTTTTTTTTAGGTCATGTTGAAACATGTCCGTAAATAAGTAGGTATTGATGTAGGTTATAGGCTAATAGGTAAATATGTATACTTACCCACCCATGAAAGAAATAACTCTGTCTCTCCCTCTCTCACTCTATA
>NW_007425673.1:0-498 GCF_000475195.1 Diaphorina citri
GAGGGGAACTCAAAAATCCTTTATATCACAAAACTTTTAACTCCTGTGAAACCCATTTCTCCTCCTCCTCCTCCTCTTTCACCTCTTCCTTGATGTCCTTCATCTTCTTCCTTCTGTTCCACCTCCTTCTCCTTCTCCTTACTGTCCTTCTTCTTTCTTCTCTTCCTCCTTCTTATTCCTAGTTCCCCTCTTCCTTACAGTCCTTGATTTCCTTCTCCTTATCCTTCTTTATCACCTCCACCTCTTTTCTTGCTCCTCTTCTTTCTCCTCCTTTTTCTTCTTTTATCGCCTCTTCTTCCTCCTTCTCCTCCTCCCTCTAGAACTTTCCTATCTCTCAAAAAATGATCATTCTCCTATCCCGTCCGTTATCCCGTCCAATTCTACCCATCCTTTCCCATACTACCTCCCCCCTTTCGAGCCCATCCATCCCATGTTCCATCCTGTCCTTTTTGCATACCACCAATCCTCTCCCATGTTTCGTCCTATCCCATATCCAGT
>NW_007425674.1:0-498 GCF_000475195.1 Diaphorina citri
CTTGTAAAATGAAAGGTAGACTCGCATGCACTTGGAAAAGTAGGCAATTATTTTAAGTTTGTTTAGCAAACATAACTTTTTTTTTAATTTTCAAGTTTTTTACACATAAAAATATATATACTCTACAAAAATAGGTTCGATAGAGTTGTAACAACGGGGTCTTATAATTCCAAAGAAAGAAGAAGGACAGGATAGGACAAATTCAACCCTTCCGAGAACCTTATCTGTTGAGGATACCTAGAGTTTGCCCGGGAATAAAATCAGTAAAGAATGCCACTCTCGCAGAAATCGGCGGTATCGGCAAAATAATTTTGAGCAATTATTGCTCTATGTGTAGCGTTAAGTCTGAGTTATTGGGAGTAGGTAATCATAATTATAGTAGTGGTAGGGCCTTCGTGAATTCTTGTGCAGAAGTAACTGTTTTATGAAAACAATAACCAAGCGTACACGCGGGTGTAAACACAGTGGTGCGGCGCAAGGGGTAAGCAAGGAGATGTA
>NW_007425675.1:0-498 GCF_000475195.1 Diaphorina citri
GAGTCTGGAATACCCCCATTATCTGTAAGAAGAAATATTCTTGCCCTTAACTATGTTTGTAATGTCAGTAGAAATACCGCCAATCCAGCCCATACAGTTCTATTTCACAAAGGTCCGAGGATACAGTGTTCTAAATATACCAAGCCTTTGAGATTCAGAGTTGAAGACCTTCCTGGGGTGTCTGAACTAAATGTAAATAGCATTGCGAAATATTATCTCAGCAAGAAGTTGTTCAACACTTTCTGAAATTTAAAGATCAGCATAAGTTTGATACCTTATGCTTTACGGACGGATCAAAGACAATTGATCCTTGAAATTCCTCGGACTGATTACCTGGTAACATCGGCCAAAAAGAATCTGAGTAAACAAGAAGTTGTTCAACACTTTCTGAAATTTAAAGATCAGCATAAGTTTGATACCTTATGCTTTACGGACGGATCAAAGACAAGTGACCATACTGGTGCTGCCTACATAATTGGAGATGAAGTTTGCTCAATG
>NW_007425676.1:0-498 GCF_000475195.1 Diaphorina citri
TATTGGCAAGTCGGAGTCCTAATGGATTAGCATAATGTGTGGCTTATGGTGTGGTTGTTACTACTGTTCTCTCGGGCAGTACGAGCAGGGCCGTTAACAGCTTGGCCGAACTCACGATTGGATCGTCTGAAAGACCGCGATCTCACAGACCTGTGGGTCTGTCAAAGTCGGAACGTGTGTGGCGGAAAAAGCTGAGATCCAGGTCTCTCTTTACGCCACTCGAACTCAGACTGTCTGACGGACCGAGATCTGTGAGACCGCGGTCTGTCAGACGGCGGGAGCCTGAGTAGCCGACATAACACTCGGCCCGTCGTACCTTTTTTCCAAACAAGATTAGGTAGCTTCCATTTCATTTTCCTTTTTCAAAAACTGTTACTGCTGAATCCGGCCCCCCCTTTAGGATCCCGTAACTGGGGATACCCCCCCGTGACGGCCCTGCAGACGGGAGATGTGTTGATCTTTACACTGGACGAGCATAGTGTGTTTACCAACGCGTTG
>NW_007425677.1:0-498 GCF_000475195.1 Diaphorina citri
TTTTTTTTTTTTTTTTTTTTTTTTTTTTTTTTTTTTTGAAACATCAGTTTTTGAAATGGTCCTATTTTTAAAAGAAGAAAAGTTCAATGTTGGGTACGGAAATGGATCCTGTAGGTACCTACCATACATATTAAATCTATATAAGGTGTATCCAAAGTCCATCCAAACATAGTCGACAGTCAACCGGCCGTCGATTGACCAGGTTTCTCTCTCCGGGCCGAATGTTGGCCGCCTCTCCTGCAAGACGACCAGGCCGAATCTGCACATGTTGTCGAGATGTCAATGTCGAGGCAGTGTGGACGGTTCAGTCAACATCGATCGATGGCTAGTCGACTATGTGTGGACATCGGTCCCGTTTCAGAAAGCTTCCCAAAAGGTCCCATATTATACTGTTCTCTCTCTCTTGGGTTACTATTGATCGGTTGGTAACAGTAATCTGGTTCTCCTCCTCCATTCTGTCCGATCTTCTGCTGTCCTCTTCATCTCCACATAGCTACT
>NW_007425678.1:0-498 GCF_000475195.1 Diaphorina citri
CAATTTCTTCTGTGGTTTCAGGACCATTTCGTCTGTATTTCCAAGAGCATTTGCTCACTTATTGTGTACACCTCGCGTATTGCCCGTGTGTGGAGGCATCAAAGCTCCAAGTTTAGATCGCTGTCTGTATTTCAACTACTCATTGGTACATATTTCTGGTGCATCTTTTGTCGTTCTAGTATCTTCTCTACTTGCAAACTCAAATGGCCTAATATACTCAGAGCTTGAACTATAGGAACCTTCAAGATATCCGTAGACAGAATTGCTGTGTTTGAAAGATGTCTCTTATTCGTAGTGTGTACTAAATATTTTGCTCATGTCAGTGAAGACTGTGTATCTTCCTAAATCATTCCATAGCAGCTCGGAGTATGAATGTTTTTTCGCCATGGAGTTACTTGTACCACGTTTTTGTGTTCAAAAGAATCAAAGAATCATCTCACTGTTGTCTCTGAAGAGAGTGTTCGTCGAATATTGTTTTTATGTTCTGACCATTTTTTT
>NW_007425679.1:0-2123 GCF_000475195.1 Diaphorina citri
CATTAAAGTACCTAATGAGACTTAAACATTAAAGTACCTAATGAGACTTAAACATTAAAGTACCTAATGAGACTTAAATATTAAAGTACCTAATGAGACTTAAACATTAAGGTGCCTAAAAAAATTCATTAGACCCATAGAAAGAAGAGTGCTTTCTGTGGAATACTCACGCAATTTCCTCGCAGAAATGGAGCTGATCTCTGCTAACATTATCACACAGACAATGAGGCTCCTACTGTTCATGAAGGCTACTCTATGAAGGACACCCATTGCTCAGCTTGAAATCCAACGTATCACAATGTAGGTATGGCAACTCTGTGAAAATAGAGACAGATCTAGTTGATTAAGAAATAGAACAACTTACGAGTAATGAAAGAAAATGAGCTCAAGTTTGAAAAACGTTTTTATACTTACACTTAATAAAGGGTGTCCCAATAAGAACGCAAGATGTGATTGTTTAATAAAGCATGGTTCTCCGGGGAAAAAATGGACTTCTTATGTGATTTTAGAAGTAAACATTCTGAAATTTTATATGGAACAATAATCAGACCAATAATTTCCTTGATTTTGATGGTACTTTCGTTCCCGTTTGACAAAATTTTCGACACAAATTCGACGAAATCAGGCTGTATTTCGTTGATGCGACTTTCAATTTCACCTTTCAATGCTTCAAAGCTTGTGGGTTTGTCGTTGTAAACCTTTGACTTTAGATACCCTCATAGAAAGAAGTCTAGCGGGGTAAAATTACATGATCATGAAGGCCATTTCTTCCCACTAAAACGGAAAATGACACGATTTCGACTAGGAAAATTATCGCGCAAGAGTGATAATATGTCGATTTTATTGTCCTAATGTGTTGTTGAACAGTTTGGAACACCATGATGACTAAATTTGATATGTTTACAATCAATCTGTCAAAGATTGGGAAGTTATGTGCCAAAATAGATCAGAATTACCCACCATAAAGTGTACGTGAATTACTAGCTCTAAAGTAAGTGACCGTCTACTCTAAAATTACTAGGGAGTTCTCAAAAAGAGGTTAGCTACGTTTTTTTGCTCCCGCAAAAAATTTTTGACCACCGGAGGAAAAAACGCAGTAATTTTTTAAAGCGGGCCAAATCACTTTATGAGAGTAATTCAGTAACCACGGTAAAACCAAAATGCTTCTTCTTTTGACCACACGGTCTCATATTTTGGTTTTGAATCATCCTACATAAATGAACGCATAGACCATTGAACCGGGTCGAGTGGCTGGCCTCGAATCTAATATTATTTAGGTATTGCATATATACCTTCCTAGAGATCTAACCGGTTATAACAATCGGATGTGGCTATTTACTATATCCATCCTCTCTATATTCTATATGGATAATATAATTAATACATCTCTTTTTATCATCTCGATTTCATGGTAGAGAAATCAACATCTCTGTTTACATCTCTGATGTTAAAGACAACCTTTGGATCATGGTACATCTACGAACGATTTTACGTGGGTGTGATGCGTTAAATACTTTATTCATAATACATATCACAATTTTTGGACAATCTTTTGAGACTTAATTAAGATCTTTATCGATTAGTGATTAAATATCCATGGTTAGATGTTGACGTTATCAATCATGTATCATTAACATTAAACTGACCCGGCGACTTTCTGCTTTCTTCTTTTGTTTGTCTATCTGGAGAGAATAATTATGGTTAGCAATTTGTGGAGGCATGGATGGTATGATTGATATTATCTATCATTATTATCTTATATTATTAATTATTATATATTCATATAATAATAATAGTAATATATATTATTATATTAATAATAAATAATAATAATAATAATATGTAGACTACTTTCCACCTCGAGTGTAGAATATTGTCACCCCGTGAATGTCAATGCATCTGTCTGAATAATTAAACAAATAGTACCATGACATGTATTTTTATAATTAACCATTATCTATTATTATTATTTTTTTTCTTAGTTTCTCCACCCATCTGGTCTGGATATAGTTATTATTTGTAGATGTTTGTATTTGTTTCTTATCAAATAGATTTCCCACAGGGTTATCTTGCGGTTCTAAAACTTTGCCAGTATTGAACAATAATACTGAACAAAATAGATC
>NW_007425679.1:9236-10277 GCF_000475195.1 Diaphorina citri
GCGCCAAAGGCTAAGGGCGGGCCCGCGCCTAAATAGGACTACTCATATTTCAAGCAAGAGCCTTGCCGTACCGAAAGAGGATAGGACAGGAAGGAAGAGAGAAGCTAGAGCTTGCTATTCTGGTATCGTCAATGTCAAGGGAGACAGTTGTGGAGAATTTTTTCATTATTATATTATTATTTTAGCTACTTCGATTTAAAAAGAAAGGGTAGTGACTGTTAGTCCTTATAATGAAGAGGAAATGATAATGTTAAACCAGTCTTAGTATTAACCGCTCTTTCCGACGGATCCGTCCCGGATAATCCAATACTGAAATGTGGAAGAGAATATGCTTGTTACCGACTTGGCAAAAGTATGTTATTCTACATACATGGTCCGGAAGATGTGTGCAGGTTATCAATTTATTCTGGTAGTAAACCACACGAACTCGTTAGAGGTTACTCTGTTGAGAAATGAACAGTTTTATGCTGACGGTAGAATTTATATCATGGAAACGTCGGCCTAGCGCTTACAAGGCAGACGCACTACCAACTAAGCTAACTAGGCTGGCTCATCGATTTTAAAATGGCTTAGTTTGAAGAGTAGCACGTCTGCCTTGTGAACGCTAGGTCACGGATCCGACTCCCTCCCGGGGTGGATTTTATCCTAAACAGAAAAAGTTCGTTCTCTGAATGGCTGACTTTCTCCTATCCTGTCTTCCTTCTCTCTTCGCTTTCGAGATGATAAGATCTTGACAGTTACAGTTCCCTCTTTCCAACATAAAAAAAGTCATTGAGCACAAGTACATAATAATGTACCTATAAGACAAGTATAAACATATTAATAGAAGTGAGAATCAGATATCACATCACAATAATGAAGAAAGAAAATTAACAAAATCCCAAACTTACCAGAAAGGATGGCACTTCAATCGATGATAACTATGGAAAATAGAAAATAGCACTGAAGGAATTGAATCACAAAAGTTTGGTGAAAATATTATGACAAAAAAAAAGTCAATATAAACTCAAAAGAAAATATCACAAAAAGGAAAGCGCTCAC
>NW_007425680.1:0-498 GCF_000475195.1 Diaphorina citri
ACAGAGATATTTTTCAGTTTACTGACAGATTTCGTAACCTTTTCATTTACAATGTTTGTTACTTGTGCATTTGTTTCCTGTGTATTATTTTCTTCCTCCATGGTAATGTGTTTGTCCAACAGATCTTCACTGGTATTCAATGATGTATTTTCTTCACCATTACCAATAACTTCCTCGTAAGTGGTAGATATCAAATTGTCCACTCCATCTTCAAATATTTCTTCAATGAGATAATCATCCACTTCAAATATTGAAGGATAAGCCTCTCCCTGAAGGAGAACATCATTTTCAGTCTTTATACAACAAGAATTGTTGAAATGATTGATACAAATCTGAGAATCTTCAGTAAGCTCCCAGTCAGGATCCACAACATTGTTTTCTTTCAATATGGTCACCCATACTGTTTGAAGTCTCTCATCAACAGGAAAGTGAAATAATGTGTCTTCTGATTTATTCTTTTTGCATGTTCTAACACAGCAACTCATTTTGAATTTTTTT
>NW_007425681.1:0-498 GCF_000475195.1 Diaphorina citri
AAACCTCCTGGAGCATTCTACGAGAATGGTTTGAAGTTGTTTGAGAATGATGTGAACTTCCTTGTTGATGACCCATTCGAATTCCTTTTGCTAAAAATGCAATCAGTACTTATTATTTAGCTTAGCAACATAGTTGAAATTAGCAAGGTGTACTTATATAAATACACCTTGCTAATTTCAACTTCACTTGGACTTGAACCACCAACCTCCAGATCTCAAAATAATCCACTAAGCTAACCATTACAAGGTTGGTTACATAACAATTTAAGATATTAGGCCTAATTTTCTACCAGTACCTCTGGAACCAATTCCATCCCTTAGCTTAGAGTGATAACAGGATATTGAGCTTAGCACTGCCTTTAAAGTTGACTGATACTGAATGGTTAGATGCTTTTGTTTTTCATTTAACTGTCCAATTTTGTCTTTAGTTTGCCAATTTTTTTTCTGGATTTTACTTGATGTTAATCGCATAAAGCAGTTTTCTTCATTTTTTGGGCA
>NW_007425682.1:0-498 GCF_000475195.1 Diaphorina citri
TTAAACACAACCCCCACAACTGTTATACTTTGGCCTGAAATAGCTTATCCCCGTAGGGAACTTGGCAAAAATAAAGTAGGTATATATCTACCTAGATTACCTACATAATATAGGTATGTACTCCAAAATAGCCCATGACTAATACTCCCTAAAGGGAACTGGGTAAAAATGCCTTCATTTGTAGGTGTGCCTTTGTCATTTGTATGTTTTATCCCGCTGCGCTGTCCTACAGGTTATTAGACTATTCACTTTCACTTTCTCATATTCTACATAGTACAGTCAAAAATGGCTATTTGAGAACTTGAGGAGAAAATTTGGTTGTTATCTCTATTAAAGGCTTCTACCTAGCTGATTTTTGGGCAACAGATGAGAATTTTGTCGTCAATGCCTACTCGTATCGTTAGGTAATTTGAACATTTGACCACAATAACAGAAGTCACCCACAGCTGGAACATAACAGAATTTCAGTCCTAATTGTCCTATTCGAGCAGTATTCAT
>NW_007425683.1:0-498 GCF_000475195.1 Diaphorina citri
ATGGAGTTCGGAGCTGTCTTCTTGTAGAGAAGAAGAATTGCCAGGTGAAATTACTCCGGTGAAATTATCAAGCTCGCGTTTGGGATGAATTATGTTGTCTACAGCACTTGCAGTATCGGTAGTACTAGTGGTAGGGGTTACTGCAGTACGCATATTATCTGTAGTGTCCAATACCGCTGTAGTGTTAACTTCAGAACGTTCGCTATTCGTTTCATTTACTGCTACTGTAGTGTTGACTGTAGCACGCTGGGTATCCACAATATTGTCGCCGAGATCGTTAACTTCAGTCGAACGGTTGTTAACTTCTGTTGCAATGTTGTTGACTTCTATTGCAGGATTCTTGACTTCTGGATCATTCTGACGGGCAATTCGTTTCAGGATGGTGTTGGTTTTATTCTTGAGCTGTTCATCTATCATAGCGATCATCTCTTGCACAGTTGACACAAAGCCATCGTCATCTTGGTTTGTCTGTGTTACTTCCGCTCCTTGTGTTGCGTC
>NW_007425684.1:0-498 GCF_000475195.1 Diaphorina citri
TTTTTTGGAAATTTTTTTTTTTTTTTTTTTTTTTTTTTTTTTTTCCGTAGCTGAGTAGTAAAAATAAAATTCGGAGTAAAAAAACAAGTGTGATAGAAAAAATAAAATAAATTGAATCATTACTAGCCAGATGAATAAAAAAAAATCGGAAGAAAAATTGCGAGAGGTTTTTTCAAGCTTCCCAGACTGTCCAGTTGCAAGGTCCCCACCCGACTACCCACCCCAGGTACCTATCTTTGGTAGCACAGTCGAAAGTTCAGAAAGAGGAACTCAAAGTACGCATTGATTGGTGCTTTCTATTCAATGCTACGTGTTTCGTTCAAAAGCAAAGTAGGGGAAATTTTCACTGAGAATTCTGACTTGGCTCCTCCCCTTTCTGAACTTTTCTGTTGTGCTACCAAAGTTAGGTTCCCTGGGTGGGTAGTAGAGATGCGACTTTTGACTCATCTTTGGGATTGAATCCCAACTGAGCTACTCAGTAAAAGGAACTACTCTTTT
>NW_007425685.1:0-498 GCF_000475195.1 Diaphorina citri
AGAACGCCTAAGGCGTTAACCTCGCCTAGTGGTTGCCTTCCACTCAAGAGTCTATTATTATTATTATTATTATTATTTTATATATAATATTATATTTTTTTTCTTGTTTGTTTCAGGTTCACATATGATCTTGCCCTGCAGCCGGGTGGCCCCCCTATCAAAAATGTGGCCAGAGAGAGATACGTGTTCTGTAATCCTACCGAAGATTTTCGACGGAAGCTGATACGTGGTGGAGGGGTAAGAGACTACTTACATACTTTTTTTCATTTGCTGTTCTACGCGGTGTGGCTATTAAGTTCCGGGACTGGCGCTGCTACAGGAAAACTATGCATGCGCAAATGTTGTAATGCACATTGTTTTAAAGCTTGAAGTCTCATCTTTCGATTGAGTGGTCTCATGTATCTGTACTCCTATTAGTTTTGGATTTATCGTGATCTCTGCAAGACCCATTTGTTGCGCTGTGCTGGAAAAATTATTGACGCTTCGAATGACCCCCCC
>NW_007425686.1:0-498 GCF_000475195.1 Diaphorina citri
GTTCGAGGGAATTTTTTTGGAAACTGAGAAAAAAAATTCCACTTCATGAGGAACCACAGACATCGAACATCGAAAAATGAAAAACATCGATGTTGACATCGATGTTTTTGTTCCGATGTATCGATGTTTTCAAGACATCGATGTCGATGTCCCAACCCTACTCTAGTCCAGTCATATTCAAAATGCTGTGCACCAGGATAGAAGGGAACTATAATTGCTAAGGTCTTATCGTCCCGAAATCGAAGAGAGAACGGACACAGAATAGGAGAAAGCCAGCCGTTCCGAGAACGAACGTTATCCAATCAGGATAAAATCCGTCCCGGGTGGAAATCGAACCCTCTATTTAGCGCTTACTGGTTAGACGCGCTACCAAACAAGCTAACCAGGCTGGCTGCAAGTTTTTCTATGCGGCCCAGTAGCAATAATCCATTTACAAAGCATTCTTGACGGTTCCGGCCTAATGCCGGCTTGCCGGCCAGTCACACTCAGACAGTCTGA
>NW_007425687.1:0-498 GCF_000475195.1 Diaphorina citri
TATGGTTCGTTCTCGGAACGGATCGTTTGGCTTTCTCCTATCGTATTTTTCTTTTCGCATTCGGGACGATAAGGCCTTAGCAGTTCCAGTTAATTCTTTGGATTGGATAATTTCTCTGAATGAATTTTCCGCAGCAAAAGTCTAACTTTACTGGACTAATAATTTGTATTTGAGTACCTCCTTGAAAACATCAAAACTAAAAGTACCGCGAAATTAATAGAAGAGAAATGGAGGAAGAGAGAGAGAGAGAGACGGAGAGAGAGAGACAGAGAGAGATAGACGGAGAGAGAGAGAGAGAGAGAGAGATAGACGGAGAGAGAGAAAGAGACAGAGAGAGAGAGAGAGAAAGAGAGAGATAGACGGAGGAGAGAGAAAGAGAGAGAGCAGGTCATAGAAAGTTATACTAACGTAGAGCTCTTTCCCTCCTTTTCTCTTTCTCTCCCCCCCTCTCTCCCCTCTCTCTCTCCCCCCTCTCTCTCTCTCTGTGTGTGCATATTT
>NW_007425688.1:0-498 GCF_000475195.1 Diaphorina citri
ACTCTCAACTACGGAGCGAGTAACATTGCTGTCAAGGTCAAAGAGTTTGCGTAAGTGTTTATTTATTATTATTATTACAATTCTTTTAATCCTAAAAATTTGGCCTTTCTTTAAGATCTATTGATGGCAGAATAAAGGAAAGACATCTTTTTATATCTGCCATACACCGGGGTGATGGTCTCTAGCCATGTTTAATTGACTCGTCCTGAAGCTCAGTCAACCATCTAGTCTCTAGAGGACTTGTATCACCGATGGATAATGGTATTCAATAGCCATTGGGCGAGTTACTTAACATCATACCAGAATAAGCCATGTTATTTACCGGTAAATTTCCAGAAGTGTTGAATCATCATTACTATTACATATGTTTTATTATTACGATTTGACTACTAATTTTGTAGTCATTAGAAGTTATATTAACCAATGTCATCCCTTGAGGGTAGTTTTGTTCTAGATTCTGTTCTGAATAGAAAATCCCCAGTCATTGTAAAACACCGC
>NW_007425689.1:0-498 GCF_000475195.1 Diaphorina citri
TGCCGGGACACCCCCTGAAATTCGGGACTGTCCCGGCCAATTCGGGACGTTTGGCAAGTCTACCTATGGCCTATCGTAAATCTAAGTGGAGAAGGGAACAGACAGTAGATAGGAGGGTTAGAATTAAGAAGGTAACGTGGACCTCAAATAAAATTTGGACGACGAAGAAGGAGATTCAACATCTTAGCTACTGGAACCGCACTGAGAAAAAAAATGGTAACAGGGTGCCACAAGTTTAGGGTGGAAGAACTCTATTATTGGGTTACTTCCCCTGATTTAGGCTGTTGGAATGCCATATTATAGTGTCGAGTTCCGATATAGAGTTCAATATTAGACTGCCGGAACCTAGTCACCAGATTAGGCTGCTGGCACCCTAGTTTTTTTCTCAGTGCGGTTACACATTCATACATTAAAATTTTCGTATAGGTAAAAGAACAACGTCTTCACTTGACTAGTAACTTTGGAAACTGTAAGTAATTTATTTTTACAAGAGATAAA
>NW_007425690.1:0-498 GCF_000475195.1 Diaphorina citri
CTTTGGGCGAACATTCTTTAAATATGGTTTTGACATCTTTGTTTGGATGAATGGAAATAATTATAGGTGTCTATTATATCACTGATTATCACAGGATAGGTACATTTTGTCTTTGTATGGCTCTTTTGTACTCGATCTCGTTACAGTCCATTTTCATTCCATGATTGTAGTGTAGACTCGTCAAATATTCTTGAAATTTTTGTTTTCGGGCCTTTTGTAGAGAGGGAATTGTAACTATCGAGGTTATGTTTGCTTCGGGCGGGAATTGAACCTACGACCTAAGGTCTTACAAGGCGCTCTACTCTCCAAACTACCTAGACTGGCTTATTTTGAGACAAACGGCATTGGCTCGTAGTACGTCAGGCAGGGTTTAACGAGAGCCTGACAAAAGGGAGGAATCCTTCCCGGACTGGGCCTTTGGGGGGGTCTCTCTATCCATACACAAAAGGCCCACTCCGAGGCTTAGGTGTCGGGGCAAACAGCCCTCACGAATGGCTT
>NW_007425691.1:0-498 GCF_000475195.1 Diaphorina citri
TTGGCCGTCAGTCTTTCATCATGTCTGAGGAAGGAGAGGGAGGAATTGTTATTCAATTGAATTGAAGATGTGTAAAGACCGATTGAAATAATCAAAAGATACAAGGTTTTTTTTCTTCTTCTTTTTTCAAAATTTTATTCATCCATGTTTAAATTACTCTGGCAACACAAAATTACACATTAAGTACCTCCTTTTTTAGAAAAATTTAAGCAACAGGGTAGACATTATAAACTCATGTGATTTAGGCCAAAAAATGAACTAAATTATAATTTATTTTTTCCCCTAAACCCTATAACCATCTACAGTGCTCATTGAGCTCACCTAAATAAAACTTGACACTCAGTTTATTCAAATATGTTATTCTATGTAAGAACTTAGTACTTACTCTATCACTTGTCGGGGAATGCATAGTTGGTCCAAGTTCAAGTGAGACTTGAGCTCATGCAGATAATTGATGTAGATCATTTTCCTTCCAAACTTGGCACTGATGGCAGCCTT
>NW_007425692.1:0-498 GCF_000475195.1 Diaphorina citri
GAGTTCTCTGGATTTTTTTGTTCTTTTTTACAAATCCTCTTGAATTCTTATACCCCAGCAGTTTTGTTCGTTGCTTTACCTTCTGAAGCTAGTTTGTGTTTTTTCCTAGCTACTCTTTACTTTTCTTTTATTCGCGGAATACCGCGGCAAGGTCGGTTCGGAAAATCGGAAAAATCAATTTTCTTCCACAAGGAGTGGTGTTTTTTTCCTACATGCTTCTTTTTGCTTTTCTTACTTTTATTCTTTCTTAGGAGAATTTCTGGAATCAAGTGAATGGACAGTAGCTTTTCTTCTTCTTCTTCTTCTTCTTTTTCTTCTTCTTCGCCTTTTCCCGTGTTCAGGCGGGGTCGGCGTTTTCCGCCAGCCTCTCAATCAGCCCTAAGGTAAGGTGATTTCTTTGGGCAGATATTTGGTTTTGGATACGAAAGTTGTACGAGTTGATGCCCTTCGCAATGTACCTTTGCTATTTCCTTGGCAAGGGAAATTTCAGGCTGGTAT
>NW_007425693.1:0-498 GCF_000475195.1 Diaphorina citri
CACGGTTTTAGGCTGGATCTGAATTGTTGATAGATTAGGTGAGTTATTGGGCGGGTTGTAGCAGCAGAATAATTTGTAATGTTCTTTGTTTTTCCATATGTCTACTTGACTGATCTCAATTTTGTCAGTGGTGTTCATTTCATTGACTATTTTAAAGTTGGATGTCAGTTCTTCTTTTACACCTATTAAACTGCCGCTCGCTATTTGCCTTGCTTTAGGATGGAGGAAGAAGTAGTATCCTTTGAAAGAGAATGTTAGGACCTCTTCTGTTAGGTTTGCCTCCATGATACAAAAGACGTCTACATATATTGTTGATGTTGATTATCTGTTCCAGTTCTGTTCTTTTGGATGCCGTTAGTCCGCCAGCATTCCATTGTAGGACATTCAGACTTGATGTTGTATTTGATGAAGACGTCTTATCAGCCAGCCTAGTTAGCTTAGTTGGTAGTGCGTCTGCCTTGTAAGCGCTAGGCCGCGGGTCCGATTCCCGCCCGGGGC
>NW_007425694.1:0-498 GCF_000475195.1 Diaphorina citri
ACTGCAATTGTAAGGAGCGAGTATTTGCTAAGATTTATGAGGTGTGATATTGAAGTGTTTATGTGCAAACTAAGAATAATTAATGTTGTACATACATGTACCTACCTCGGTGGTGTAGTGGTCAAGGCGCTCACCAGGTAAACAGGAGGGCGTGGGTTCAATCCCAGCCGAGGTATGGAATTTTATCCTCAATATATAATTTGAGAATTTGACCACAATAATAGTAGTAGCCTACTGCTGGAGTAAAGGGACTTTTCAGTCCTATGCGAGCAGTATAAATAAGCACTATTATTATTATTTTGCCAGTCCAGAACGGTGAAAGAGATCTCAAGGAAAATTCAGGAAAAAAGCTTCAATAGTTTACCAAGACCAACAACATGGTGATGAAAACATTAATCAATCTTCTTTAGGTTATGGCTTCATACTGTTGATCTTGTCTTTGGTAAAGTAGTCATACCCATTTTTAGTAGTCATCGCGATGAGGTTCTTTTTAATTAC
>NW_007425695.1:0-498 GCF_000475195.1 Diaphorina citri
AGGTATGGAATTTTATCCTCATTTATTTGAGAATTTGACCACATAATAATGGAGCTCTGAGGGTTAGGTGGTAGAGAATGTCTAAGGCGTTAACCTCGCCTAGTGGTTGCCTTCCACTCAAGAGTATATTATTATTGTTATTCACTAGCTGAATTCCGTCGCTTTAGATTTTCGCAAAATCCTTTCTTATTGCACACCTAGACCATAAAAGGAATATTTCAGCGATCAGTGTGTGAAATATGAAATGTGAATGAGTGAATGGATCTTGATTTTATAATATAATTGACGGAGACATCAGTATGAGAATTTGACGGAGACATCAGTATGAGAATATTGACTACTATTATAATATAAGATACCTCAACACAAATCAAATCACAATGCATATATTAATAAGGTAGGACATGCACGGAAAGCTAGGGGCACAATGACAGCATTCATACCTCAACACAAATCACAATACATAATTATATTAATGAGGTAGGACTTGCACGGGAG
>NW_007425696.1:0-498 GCF_000475195.1 Diaphorina citri
TACACTATGTGCAAAATAGCCTTACTTACAAAATCAAAGTACAGGGAGTTTACAGTCTTCCACAGGGCTGGGTTTCTCTAGAGTCTAGAGTCCCATGTATAAAAAGGCCGAGACACTCTTCTTTGAAGATCTTTAGTAGTCGCGGATATTCAAGAACTCGTAACTTTATAATTCGTTATCCAACAGCATAGCATCGTGTGAGGCTACTTGTACTATTTCATTGATAATTTGATTCTTACCTTATCTTCAGTTCCTGCATCATCTTCCAATAGCATAGCATCGTGTGAAGCTACTTGTTCTATTTCATTGATAATTTGATTCTTACCTTATCTTCAGTTGCTGCATTCGTAAGTTTATAATTCGCATCGTGTGAAGCTACTTGTTCTATTTCATTGATAATTTGATTCTTACCTTATCTTTAGTTCCTGCATCATCTTCCAACAGCATAGCATCGTGTGAAGCTACTTGTTCTATTTCATTGATAATTTGATTCTTACC
>NW_007425697.1:0-498 GCF_000475195.1 Diaphorina citri
ATTTAAGGATTTTGACTTTCTTCTTCATCTTCAAAATATCCTCGGACATTTTGAGAAATAAAAATTGCACTAATTTTTTTTACGAAAGAAATAACCAAATAGGAATAAATGCCAACTCAACAAACCTCAACTAAAACACAAGGTAGCATGAACAAAATACGACAAAATAATTAAAGTTTCAAGAATCACCACAGTAGGTACCTACGATCATTCCAACGCGGAATAATAGAATGAACACACGCGAGGGCATGATACAAAGCTAGAAAGCTTCAGAAATAACATAATTACGAAATAAAATTAGGTACCTAAAAACGACAAAGTCTAAAACCAAGATTGAAGATAGCAACACTTTCAAAAATACAAAAATTAAAGGGCATCCTCGCCCGAAGGATTCAAAAATGAAATGGAATGTAGTATGGATCTTACCTCGTAACTGATAAGATAGGGCTTACCAGAAAGTGAGTCAGGATGTAGAAATAAGGATACTTCCTGGTAAGA
>NW_007425698.1:0-498 GCF_000475195.1 Diaphorina citri
CCCTTGGCTTCCCAGGTTTGGGAAGACGCCTAGATTTCCAATAGGTACATAGTTTAGCACAGGCGCTAATACGCCACCCAGCGGTTAAATTTTAAAAGAGGGGAAATGAGCTTCACAAGAGGGAAAATCGCCTCAAATTCCGAAAGGAAAATAAGGCGGATAAGGCCAGGTATATCTTATTTAGACTCACTTTATCATGGGCACTCTTTGCTGTGTTAAAAGCCCAGAACAGGTTAGGTCAGGCTTGTCCAACCCGCGGCCCGCCGGCCCATTTTTGCGTTAGCGGTTAAACTTTAGAAGAGGGGAAATGAGCTTCACAAAAGGGAAAATCGCCTCAAATTCCGAAAGGAAAATAAGGCTATGTATATCTTATTTAGACTCACTTTATCATGGGCACTATTTGCTGTGTTAAAAGTCCAGAACAGCCAGCCTAGTTAGCTTAGTTGGTAGCGCGTCTGCCTTGTAAGCGCTAGGCCGCGGGTTCGATTCCCGCCCGGG
>NW_007425699.1:0-498 GCF_000475195.1 Diaphorina citri
ATTAACGAATAGTCAACAAGCGATGTCTTGTACAGGAAAACGTAGGATGAATACTTGGGAAAATAAGGTCTCAATACTCTGAATCATGATTTATGTATTCTTGTTGGATGAAATTGGTAGGTACGGTCAGCAAAAAACGAAACGATGTTTTTGAACAACGCTACTTTCCTCGTCAGCAATTTATCACTCGAGATTAATTAAACTCGGATTTTTATTTTCAAGAGGTTTGATAGAGTGAACTGCAACTGCATCCTTGTCACATTTGTGAACTACATACCAAATTTCAAGTCTCTAGCTCATACCGTTCCGGAGATTTTATTTAACCATACCCCATACCGAAAAACGGCCGAAATGCCGCCAACCGATGCACCGATCTTAACCAAACACACAGACACAAGGACCAATGGCTAAATTTTGGATTTAAGGCTCAAGCGACCTCAAAACGTGTTTTGGTACTAAAAACTGACAGTGGAAAATATTCTCACTTCTCATCATCTG
>NW_007425700.1:0-498 GCF_000475195.1 Diaphorina citri
TCTTCTTTAACCACCCCTCCCCCCACCCTTTTCTAGTCCCTACCCCGAAAAAGTTCCAAAATGTTTTGGGCCGGAAAAAAGTTGCATATTTCCGGCCTTTTTTTGTCGTTCTCCAAAGTTTGACGTTGCCTACAAAAGTGCATAGGAGAAAAGTTGAGGTTTAAAACTCGTAGGTATACTTGATATTGTCAAGTTGATAGCTACCTAGAATATTGACCGAAAAGAGGCCTTAGACGAATTTTGCACTTTAGTTGTCTGTCATATCATCTGTCATTAATGTGTCTGTCATCTGTCATTAAGTATATTCATGTTGGACTGGTGATTTTGCTTTTTCGTCTGTTTGTTTCGCCATAACTCTGATTACTCTGAAATGGTTTGTCCAATTTTGATTGAAACTTGTCAAAAAATGATTAAACTGGGGAAAAACTTTGGTGATGTCTTTTCGGGCCCCCGAGGGCGCTTCTGGAGCCCTCTAGAGGCCGCCACTTTCGTCAAAGT
>NW_007425701.1:0-498 GCF_000475195.1 Diaphorina citri
GTTCGAGGAACATGGAGAAGTCGAACATGTCACTGAGCATCTCGAGAAGTTGCGTCGTCCATTTCTGGAAGAGATGGAAGAAAGGGTTAATGGTTCATGGAGAGATTAAGAGTTATTGATTCATGGACATTGGACATTCGTTGCTGGAAGCCCAGAAGAGGTAGTTAGGATCAAGCAAGTCGAATTTGCTCAACTCCTAAGTCCAAAAAGCCGTCTTGAGGCTGAGGTGTAGGGGCAAACAGCCCTAAAGAATGGGTACGAAGTAAAGTCCTACGAAGTAAAGTCAAATTAATGTACTGGCATCGCCACTTCTTCCTTTGAGGGCATTAAAACAGCTGATCAAAGTCTCGAGATTGTGCGGTTTATCACTTTTTGACCAAGTTTAAAAAAGGAAGGTGTGTTTTTGATCCAAAATTACTATGTCACATCGATCTGTCGGATTTGAATGTATTGGGTACTTTTGAAAACCATAAAATACGTTTTCGTCTTGAATCATGG
>NW_007425702.1:0-498 GCF_000475195.1 Diaphorina citri
TTTTAATTTATTTAATTTTATTATTATGGTGCTGAGCTTGGACTCGAACCACCAATCCGAAGTCCAGTGAGCTTACTTTCGAGAACACATGGATGACGGATCAGTCAGTATTCTATTCTTACGAATTGAGAGATTCTAAGATTTTATTTATGAATAGGTACTTACCTAAGTATGGTAAAAATACCTACATACTTACCTAAGTACCTATGTAAATAAATATAGGTACGTAGTCATTACACTGATAGATGATCAGGGATAAATGACTCTGATTGTTCCAAACAATTGACTTCATGCCCCAACTTTGATACTTATGATACTCAAAGCAGCGTCTAATTTACACTGTGGTCACTGATTGCTAACGTCATGTCTATCAACATCGATCGAATTTAGTCGACTGTATTGTATAAGCGGACCTTAAGGACTTCCCGTCTAACTCTGAATTTTATCAAAGGACTCTAATATTTTACCTTTAGCCGCCAGCCTAGTTAGCTTAGTTGG
>NW_007425703.1:0-498 GCF_000475195.1 Diaphorina citri
CTTCTTCTTCTTCTTCTTCTTCTTCTTCTTCTTCTTCTTCTTCTTCTTCTTCTTCTTCTTCTTCTTCTCCTCCTCTTCCTCCTCCTCTGCCTCCTTCTTCTCCTCTTCCTCTTGTATCATTCTCTGATTTAATTGTTTTGGAATCTTCGGTGGTGTAGTGGTCAAGACGATCGCCTGGTAAACAGGAAGGCGTAAGTTCAAATCCAGTCGACATTTTATTCATCTTATGGGATTTTATGTCCTGCTCAAATGAGACTGAGTCTACACTACACTAGCTATACCTATCTATTATTAAGTATATACAATATAGAAAGGGAGATGGTATTATGAAAACATAAGTAGATTGAAAGGGAGAGAGAGAGAGAGACAAGAGGTAGGTATATTTTCAAATGAAAAACAGAGAGAGAGAGAAAAAAATGGTATATCTGACTGAAACATGAAATATTATTATTGGCCTTATTATGTACAGCTTCATACATAATATGAATGTGCATGTTA
>NW_007425704.1:0-498 GCF_000475195.1 Diaphorina citri
GTCCTGTTTCCTTCCTCTGATTGAATAATAGTTCACTCTGAATTTGTCTAGCGTTGGATTGTGGTCAATTGCTATGTTATTCGACTCATCAATCCCGACTGTTACGTCGATCTTGTCATTGGACATTTTCCCATTCTCGTATAGTGTTTTGAACTTGGCACAACATTTAGGACCAATACTGTTGCCCCATAGTAGAATACATAGTCCATATCCTGGCTGTAGAATGTCTAGTAAACAGACAAGACCATTGTCACTGATTGAGTTGTACGAGACGTCCAGCATGGAAATATTACTAGCAGGAACAATACAGCTCAGACTATAACTTGTTCCATCCGATATTCTATTGTGAGATAGGAACAAACCTTCCATCTTCATATTTCGTCCAAGATACCTGACGATGTAACCTCCTCCAATATCAGAGATATTATTACAACTCAAGTCTAGTAATTTCAACCCTGGATGAGTTTTGAACCCGGAACAAATAGTTTCCACGTCACT
>NW_007425705.1:0-498 GCF_000475195.1 Diaphorina citri
TATCCGCGGTTTGTTCGCGATATTCGCAGTTATGGGTTCGATCTCAGGCAAACGCAGATTTCTTTCAGCTCTTTTTTTACCGCAAATAATTGATGAAACCAAAATTTTCGCCTGCGGCCGGTCCTAAATTTTTTATTTTCTATAGATTGTATAGCTCACAATTTTTGTATTTGCGGTCTGTTCTCGGTATCCGCGGTTTGTTCGCGGTATCCGCGGTTTGTTCGCGGTATCCGCGGTTTGTTCGCGGTATCCGCGGTTTGTTCGCGATATCCGCGGTTTGTTCAGGTATTCGCGTTTTGTTCGCGATATTCGCGTTTTGTTCGCGGTATTCGCGTTTTGTTCGCGGTATTCGCGTTTTGTCAATCGTAAGGCCAGCCATTCACTATCAGGTAGACCTGACAACTACACCTGATCAGGTATCTTGATGAGTACACAGCACACACAAACTATCAGGTAGAACTGACCTGATAGTGAGTGGCTGGCCTAACGCATAAATCA
>NW_007425706.1:0-498 GCF_000475195.1 Diaphorina citri
CTATGTTAAGCTACGCCGAGGAAGGCCAATAAATGGATGGGTGACTTGCACACTATATTGGGAATAAAGGGAGAATGGACTCTAGTCTTGATTTTAAATCATTACATGAAAGTAAAATTAAAAAATCAAATCAAGAATAATAATAAACTGAATATTGAGTAGGTACATAGGTACTGATTTTCTCTAATCACGATCGAATAAACTACGGGCTAAAAAATTCCCGGAGGGACGGGCCCATATGTAGGTACTGATTTTCTCTAATCACTACGGGCTAAAAAATTCCCGGAGGGACGGACCCTGCTTGTTTAATTAACGTACTGCTTTAACCACGATCGAATAAACTACGGACCAAAAAATTCCCGGAGGGACAGACCCAGCTTGTTTAACATTGTACCTAATTTAAATATAACAAACTCCACCTTTCAAATTTTCTACTTGACCTGTAGGTAGATCCTTTCAAACATAATGTAGCCCTTGTCATGTGTCACCAGGCAGTTT
>NW_007425707.1:0-498 GCF_000475195.1 Diaphorina citri
TCGAACCTGGATATAAGAGAATCCAGGGGACCACCCTTTTTTTCTCTTATATCCAGGTTTCCACTAAATCCAGTTTCTCTTATAACGAGGTTCAGCATAGTGATTTTCTCTTATATATATCCAGGTTTTTGTATTCACATTATTACTTGTGTATACATAGAGTACACAGTTACACAATTATAATCATATTACACCCCTAATTATGTACTACCTACGTATATTATAAACATGTATATTCAAGTAAGTAGATAATTGAATGAAAAAGTCATTGATGAACGTTAGAAAAGGGTATGAAAATATACAAATCTGCAGCGAGCCTAAACTTGTAGAGACAATAATTTTATTGCAGTTCATAATGTTGACTTTTAGACAAATTTTCTTATACATATAGAGATACGATTTAAGCAAATTCTCTTATATAGAGGTCCAAGGTATGTACAAGAATTCTCTTATATAGAGGTAAATCGTTACCCCAAGGGCCAGAAAACAAATTCTCTT
>NW_007425708.1:0-303 GCF_000475195.1 Diaphorina citri
CCCCCCATAAGAAATACACGGGGAACACGCTTTGAGGCCAGCAAAACTTTTCCTACGTTTAATATTTTGCTCTCGCTTGTAGTTTTCATTTCTTCAAGACAAGACTCAGGGACGATATTAGTTTTCAGGGGCGAAGCCAAGGGAGCGCGAAGCGCGACCTCATGGACACCCCGCGAAGCCCCGGGAGCGCGCAGCGCGACCGTAAACAAGGGAGCGCGAAGCGCGACCCCATGCATAACCCCGCGAAGCCCCGGGAGCGCGCAGCGCGACCGTAAACAAGGGAGCGCGAAGCGCGACCACATG
>NW_007425709.1:0-498 GCF_000475195.1 Diaphorina citri
AGACTATCAGAAAACAATTCTGATTGGTTCAGAGCGAGATGAGAATGGTTGGGTGACATCATTGAGTGCTAATATCACCGATGCATTCATTGAAGGAAATAATAAGAGTTTTGTAGACCAGCTCATTGAGAATCATACGAAGAAATCTTACATGTCTCCATTTGAGGTGAGAGTCTGCATTATGTTGTACCTATACAAAAAGACCATTCCAAGGCTTAGGTGTAGGAACAAACAGCCCTAAAGGTCGGGTTAAGCTTATACGAATCTGCATATTGTTTTCAAACATGATACAATTTTCATAGTCTAGGGCTAGGGACGTACCTAGTGGTTTGGTGAACTGTAAAACTTGGTCAGATAAAGACTTGTTTTTAACCTCTACTTTGTTTTTCAGTTGAAATCTACAGTAAAGAGTACATTTCTCATACAGGGTGTAACAGAAGACAACACGGTAGAGTTACATCTGACATGGGATACACCCACTATGGAAGTACCAGTGAG
>NW_007425710.1:0-498 GCF_000475195.1 Diaphorina citri
ATATGCCAAATTTCAGATTCCCATCTTTAGCCGTTCAAAAAATATTCAGGGGTCCCCGGACTTTTGAAACACTCTGTAGTTCATTCTGATGATATTCCTGGTCTAGCTAGTGAGGTCCCTTTTGTGTAATATCAACAAAATAATATTTATGTAGAATCTAAAAACAATCCCCAGAGACCTTGCCAGAGATAGATGATGGTTCTGCCAATGTCCCCTCTTTCAATAGGATGGCGTATCTCCCGCCTGTATCTCTCTTTTGTTTGGCTTTGGATAGATCAGAAGATACCTATAATATGTATAACAAACATCCACTATTCCACTAATGGTATACTCCACCGTCATAACACGATGAAACATAGGAACAATATCATAGGCCAGCGGTTCCTAAACTTTTTCCAAACTCAACCCATTTTCACTTTTAATTATTTCGATTGTGAACGCTCCACGACCACTTTACTGTACTTTATGTGACTTAACATTAACCCCTGGTAGTCTTTC
>NW_007425711.1:0-498 GCF_000475195.1 Diaphorina citri
TCGATGTTGACATCGATGTTTTTGTTCCGATGTATCGATGTTTTCAAAACATCGATGTCGATGTCCCAACCCTAGGTTTAGCCCTTGTGATCACTTCCACGAAACATATACGTATTCACGTAAATATATGTATCGTAAATACATCAGGATTCCCAGGAATCACTTCCCCAAAACATATAAATAACATGTATCTGGCCAGGACCCAGGAACTACGGATTTCAGGAAATTTAGGGAATTAGAAAGAACATATTTTGTGCTTAGAAATGAGAATGGAAATTTGGCAAGATTGTATAATAAATGATGTCCTGGTCCCTTGGTGTAGTCCTATTAATGGTACACATGTGCAATATTCCGTGTTTACGTGAAAGTTATCGTTGAGGATTAATATGCTCAAATGAGATTTTGTTCAATTCTTTGACGAGTAATCCAAACCATAATAGAATTTGTTCTAAGTGGTGAATAATAATACAGATTTTAAAAATGGCTATCCAGTTGAAG
>NW_007425712.1:0-498 GCF_000475195.1 Diaphorina citri
AGTGAATAGTTAATCCCATGTGATTTTTCACGCGGAATCGAATGGTGCTACTTTTAGCACTCTCTGATTTACAGTTGAAAAGTTGCGGGTTCGATACTCCCCTGTGTCAACAAATTTCCCTTTCATTTGTGAACCATTAACAAGTAAGCATGTGAATAGTTGATCCCATGGGATTTTTCACGCCGAATCGAATGGTGAAACTTTTAGCACTCTCTGACTTAGAGTTGAGAAGTTGCGGGTTCGATACTCAAATGTAATAGAAAGTCGTGTGATGTTCACACCAGATTTTTCCTCTCTGTGTTAAACTTTGACCGTTACCCACACACTATTGCAGAATTGGTTTTCGTAATTTTTGTATAGTTAACAAACGGTGGGTATTTATATGTAGATTAAGTATGTCTGTTGATGTAATGAGATTACACCCAAGTAGGTATGTAAATCTCATACTCATATTGAACGATATTGGCTCATGAACGACATTATCATCAAATAATGATT
>NW_007425713.1:0-498 GCF_000475195.1 Diaphorina citri
CCACCCTTATACCGTAGGTACATACCTCATTATCTACCTTCCACAAATTCAGTTGTATTTTCCTTTCTTAATTTCTCCCCTCCCCCTCCTGAAGCTGGTTTCCCCATTTGAGGTAATAACGCCTGTACTAAACCATAGGAAATCCAAGATGGCGCGCCATCGGAATCCGTTTCAGGAAAAATACATCTTTTCTGTACGATGTATTCTTTTGCAACCTTTTTCTATTATTTGTAAACTGTACCTAGTTTACTGGGCTTTAAAGGAACCTACCTAGCTCCCACTGATTGTTCCTGTACCAAATGTTTGAAACCCCATACGTTTAGCCACCAACCTCAGAGCTGTACTGGTTAGCGTGATCTACTCTGAACATGAAGGTTGGTGATTTGAGTCCAAGACAAGTCAAAATTTAGCCTAGTTTATTAAGCGGGGAACAACATTTGTGACACTTCCTTCCCATACGTTTAACCACGTTAATTACCAACGAACGTCCAGTAATGG
>NW_007425714.1:0-498 GCF_000475195.1 Diaphorina citri
CTTTCCTTATCCTATTGAATGATGCTTATTTGAGTGTTCTTTTACCCTAACTTTTACAATACCTTTAACCGTTTAGTCGATATAGCTGAAAACCGCCAAAAAGCGGTAAAAATACCGCTAAAAAATACCGCCAACCGCAGCACCGATCTCAACCAAGTTTCATGTCACATCCTTGTCACATTTGACATCTACATACCAAATTTCAAGTCTCTAGCTCATACCCCTCTTACCCTTCTCGAGATATTTTGTTTTTCAGACAGACAGACACACACACGGACCAATGGCTGAAACTTTGGATTTAGGCTCTAGGGACCTCAAAACGTGTTTTGTCATTAAAAACTGACCATCGAAAATTTGACCCAATTACATTACTTTCCTTCCTATAGATGAGGAAAGTAAAAAAACGTATACCTTAAACCTTAAATCATGTACCTGCCTAAAAACATCAGTAGCCCAATACAAAAAAAAAAAAAAAAAAAAAAAAAAAAAAAAAAAAAA
>NW_007425715.1:0-498 GCF_000475195.1 Diaphorina citri
TTTTTTTTTTGTTCAGATTGATGTAAACCAGATGGCTGGAGGTGTTTAGGTCTTTTTAATGATGATTGTTGAAATATGTATTGACGTTTTGTAAACAAAGTTTCGGATCCCGTGAAGTAATGAATGGAAATGTGAGTGCCCCGTCAAACTTTACTATGTTAAATAGATGATTTCCTTTTGTTTGGAACTACGAGATGAAGTTTTGACTAACTTTCGAGCGCTCTCTGAGGTTGTACCCGGGTAGTTTCCGAGCCGGCGTAGAGGTCAAAAGTTGGAAATTTCGGCCCTAAGGGTAACCCTGGCGTAGGCATGTCCCAGGCAGTCATTTTCGGCATTTGTTTGTTATTTCTTGTATTTTGGTGCCTATTGTAAATACCTACAACATGCGACCAGTATGTAAACAAGACTATTACAATAACCCGAAATGCATACCTACCTACCTCCTAGTACCTAATAGTAGGTACCGCCTACAGCAGGGGTTTCCAACTAGCGGCTCGC
>NW_007425716.1:0-498 GCF_000475195.1 Diaphorina citri
CCGAGGCGAATACAATAGCCCGTCCCTTATACCTTTTTTTATTACTATCGTAATAATAAAGGAAGGACGGGCTAAAAACGAAGATATTCAACTTCAACTCGGGACAGAGAGAGAGAGAGAGAGAGAAAATCAGACATGGACAAACGGTATAGTATTTCGGGAGGGAGATATAACAGAGAGAGAGAGAGAGAGAGAGAGAGAAAAAAAAGAGAGAGAGAGAGAGAGAGAGAAGGGGTTAGCGAATGATAGACGGTATTAGACAGGGAATTAGAAGGAGAGAGAGAGAGAGAGAGAGAGAGAGAGAGAGAGAGAAGGGATTAGCGAAGGATAGACGGTATTAGACAGGGAATTAGAGAGGGAGGGAAGGACAGATAGAGGAAATGAGAGAGAGAGAGAAGGGTAGGAGGGAGATAAGGAAGGGGGGGGATGACTTTTGGACGAGAACTGACGATGAAATGTACTATCTCTATTTTTCAATTCGTTTTGTCATAACTTCCG
>NW_007425717.1:0-498 GCF_000475195.1 Diaphorina citri
GATGGTGGGATTCGAACCCGGGACCTTCTGCATGGCAAGCAAGCGCGTTACCACTGGACCAACCGTGCCCCCATATCGTATTTCATTTCATATTTCATCACATCTCTTCCTACTCCCCTTCCCTCTCCCTTTCTTCCTCACCTTCTTTCTTTTACATCAACACAACGTCCTAAAACCTTTAGAAAACTCTCTCATCAGTGATTGGTATACGTCCCAGGACAAGTTCCTTATTCTTAACGAGGTTATATCCAGATTACCCGTGAAGAAAATAAGGGAGGGAAGAAGATGGGGGGAGAAATACTAGGGGAGGGAGGAAGGAAGGAAGAACATCAGGGGTGGAAGAAAAGTAGGAAATCAAGGAAGAGGGAGAGATAGGGGAGACAAGAGACAGGATGGAGGAGGGAGGAGGGAGGAGGAAAGACGGAAAAGAATAGGGAATGAACAAGGGAAACGAGGAAAAGGGAATAGAGAGGAGGGGAGAAGGAGAAAACGGAGGGA
>NW_007425718.1:0-498 GCF_000475195.1 Diaphorina citri
CTTTCCTGAATGTTTCAAAAATATTACTAAATTTTTTTTGTCACCTTCTTAAAGGTCATGTTGGTATCTTCAAGATACTGCTTTTGGAAATCTAGCTGGCTCTGTTTTTAATGGATATATTTTCAATATTGATGAGATGTTGAGGTTCCAGTAATCCAGGGCGAATCTACCCCGAATTTTGGCACCCGCTTGTTGTTGTGTTGTTGTAGCAGTGTGCAGATTTCTCTTATTCATGTGTTATCTTCATCAGAGTCCTCAAGTTGAAGTTCCAGGAAGGTATAGCTACTTGGATGGGGTTAATCCAGACAGGATGATTTTAATAATGATAATATCAACATAGATATTACCTATATGTAGATACTCATAGAAATAAAAATAACTAATGATACTCTAGAATACTCTAGATATTATAGATATGGATAATACAATGACATTTAATGACACTATTCCAGACATACTGAATGACACGAGGGGATCATAACAAACACAATGAAGTGA
>NW_007425719.1:0-498 GCF_000475195.1 Diaphorina citri
TATATCGATATATATCGATATATCGACGAAAAATATATCGATATATATCGGTTTTCGATATATCGCAACATCCCTATCTGAGACGTGTCAGTCCCATCATCTATCTCTTTCTATCTTCCGATGTTTCTATCATGTTCGCTTAACATGGTAATTTATAAAAATTAATATCTTTCCTCCCTCTCTCTGCCTCTCCCTCTTACTCACTATCTCTGTCACACTCAGCCTCATTTTCCCTTTTTCTCTCTCTCCCTCTTAAGTCTCCTCCCCTGTTTGGTTGTCGTTGAATGAAGCAGTTGCAAATGGGTAAAAATTATAAATAAATGGTCGGTTCCTATGTAAAAAGTTGGGAAAATCTCTTATGAATAGCTAGCTCTTTAACCTATACAAAATTTGAAGGCTCTAAAATAAACCCTAAAAAAAAACCTGTGTAGCGCCCCTCCTCCTGGCTTTTTTTTTTTTTCAAGTTTACTGAATTAAATAAATATATTGACAGATATA
>NW_007425720.1:0-498 GCF_000475195.1 Diaphorina citri
TGTCACTAGCAGAAGGTCAATGTGAGTAAATGGTATATAGTAAGTAAACCAGTTCAGTATGGACCTGCATAAATATAAATCAATATGACCCTGATGATTGAAAAAGAAACGTAAAGCCAAGAAAAATGAGTATTGTCCTCATAGAAAAACTTATTGAATACCTGAGCGAGCACTGATACATTTAATGAACGACTACTGAAAACTGTGAGCAACTACTGGTGTTTTTCAGAAAATATTTTTAATCTCCATTTAATTATTGTAATGAGGGCACAAAAAAATTTAAATAATTATTTTCGGAAGGAAAACCCTTTAAACTATTCATTCAAGCTCAATTTGTGTACAATAACTAAATTTTAAACATTTGGGAGCGTATTGAATACGAGAATTCTCTTAACTGAGCGACTACCGGTACAGTGACCCTACTTACACTGTGAGGAAATTTAATATACCTAAACATGTAGTGAAGAGAATATTTTTTTAGGCATCTAATTGTGGTCA
>NW_007425721.1:0-904 GCF_000475195.1 Diaphorina citri
ACCAGGCAGTAATATCAACACTCTCCTGGATTTTGCTAACTCGGTTGGCAACGAAAGTTTCCCATACGTGAGGGGAGGTTACGCCGCAATAACTACTTACGCCGCAGCAAAGGATATATGATTTAGAATAAGGAAAAGGCAAGCCAGAATTCAAAGGAGCGTTCGACGTGCTCGGCAAAGTCATAAAACAAGAAGGTGTCCTTGCCCTGTGGAAAGGTTTCATGCCCTACTTCCTTCGAATAGGTCCGCACACGGTACTGACCTTTATATTCCTCGAACAAATGTGCATCTTCTATAACAAAAAGTTTATGGGAAACACCTCAGGCAAGGGGAGCGGTATGTAAGATCAAGAAATTGAGATTGGTCGTACGCGCACAATGTTGGAAAATGAACCGAGTATTTTTCTTGTGAAATTATAACTGAGGTTGTGGTTATGTACCGGGTTGGGGAAGGCAAGGTTGGTAATAATATCCCAGGGTTGTCCAACCTTTGTGCACCCAACTAGATAATTCATATCAGGTGTGACTTAGCTCGTTGTATCTAGGTCCGATCAGCTGAGGGCCTGCCGGCAACTGGATACAACCTGTGTGGAAATCCATTACAAAAGGAATTTATTTACTTTTTTTATTATTGACGTCCACACCACTACATAGGCCAACTTATCGAGCCTGACTCCCACTCTGTCCTATAACGTCCCAACAAGTTGGGCGCCGGGCGCACGACGTACGCCGGACGCTTGAGATCCTGACTTCTAATGTAGTTACAAACCATCAAGTATGTTATGTACACGCTTTCTCGAAAAAACTGTTACTTCGTACACTTTTTGGTTAATTCTTTGATAGAAAGCTTACACAGAGAAGAAACGCCGGGCGGTTGAGAGATGGAACCAGAGAACACCGGGAGC
>NW_007425721.1:9944-10516 GCF_000475195.1 Diaphorina citri
TAAGAGTGAGATGGTAAACACTTATCAAATATCGAGTGTTTTTTCTAAGAATTCTATTAAGCCACTTTGACACTCTCAAGTACTTTTCTAAGTTTCTATATTTCTAAAGTGTAATAGATCACAATTTATTGTACCTATTTGTTTGGAAGTGCACTGGTTTCTCTTCGGGTGACGTCTGATGAGGGACATACTACGGGCTGGACATGCTACGACACAGACCTCGCGAGAAACACTTTTTCGATAAGGAGGAAGAAGAAGAAGGCTGGAATGTTCAGGCTGTGGTTATGTACCGGGTTGGGGAAGGCAAGGTTTGTAATAATATTCCAGGGTTGTCCAACCTTTGTGCACCCGAGGGCCACAAGAGACCAAGGTAGAGAGTTGGCGGGCCGCAAAGAAGAGACACATTCGAAAGATAGTTTCTTAATTGGTTTTTCACATGCTTCATTGTCAAAAAAGCTCTTTCGCACATGTATTGTATGAACTACCAAACATTGATGTAATCTTCAGTCCTAGAGTTCGCAGGCCGCATGCAGCACGCGGGCCGCGGGTTGAACAACCCTGCAATATCCTGT
>NW_007425722.1:0-498 GCF_000475195.1 Diaphorina citri
TACCTGTTTCACTTGTTTTTGTCCTCAGTGGTGTAAGCTGGAGACTAAATTTAGTCGTGTAGATCAACCTCAGTAGTGGACACCAACCAGCCTGAGTGGTGTAGACTCTAGACCAAATTTAGTAGTGTGAATCAACCTCAGTAACGTAGACCAACCTTAATAATTCAGACCAACCTCAATGGTGTAGTAGTTAGCGTAGTGGATTTCGGACCTTGCACACTTTCCGTAAAAAACTACCTACTTTGACCAAGTTGTGACTGCTTTAAAAGGAGAGAACCAGTGCATAACAGCTATTCCTCTATTTCTTACCCCTATCACAGCACTCTATTGTTATTGTGATTCATACGTAACCATATATTGGTTGTTGTGACATCAACATTTCGTCAAAAGTGCAAAATTGCAAAATTGCTATCAGGTAATCTGGAGGGTTGGTTTTTGATTTGATTGTCCCTATCCTTCGGTGTCCTATTTACAGATGTTTGTATTTACAGGTTGTAG
>NW_007425723.1:0-498 GCF_000475195.1 Diaphorina citri
TTTCGACCTTGCCCCTCCTCCTTTGCCAGCCATCCCTCCTCGTACTGAAAATGAAAATATTAGGGAATTTTAATAGTGATTAGTGTTAAGCATAACTGCTTCCCAGATTTAAACTACGCTAAATTTTTTTCTTCTATCGGAAAACCGAAGGTCCAATAAGGCTCAAAATCTAATGATCTTTTTTTTCCGTGTTCAATATTTTAGTAAGTTTTTTTTAGGGACCTTTCCATTTCATTGTCTCCCTCTTTGGACTTTAAGCCATGTTTCCCTCCAAAATAATGTCACCCTTCTTCTTCTTCTTCTTCTTCTTCTAGTACCATGTCCATTACTGAACGTTGGTAATCAAATGGGCTAATCTTATTGGATCTTGAACTATTTGATATAGACATGTGTTTGTTTCTTGATGTCACCCTGGAAAAGTAAATTAGTTCTATACATCGGGTCTTAGGTACCAATACCACCTACCTGTTTTATTTTTAGCCATTTTGGCTTCTTGTT
>NW_007425724.1:0-498 GCF_000475195.1 Diaphorina citri
TAGGTACCTTACTACCTAACCTTTAACTTTTCCAGATTTGAAGATTCTGTGATCAACAATCAATATTTTACAAGCAAGTCAATTCTGAAATCTAAGAAAACATCTGTACACAAATAAAACATTACTTTGAATAGAATAGTTTTCGAAATGAGGTGAAGGCCTTTTGTTCTGAATGAAAGAAAGGAACTAGCAGTTTGCAGCTGCCATAAGATCTTGGACCTCACCTGCACTCAATCTTCGATACTTTACCTGGAATTTATCCTACAACGGTCGACTGGAGGGCTTTGGATCTTGAACAAACGTAGAAGTCTGCGAAAAAACGACGAAAGTTGAAAGAAAGGACGTAAACTTCAAGTGTTTTCTAGAAATAATCGAAGTATAAAATTCCAACTTCCAACTTTTCCATTCAACTTTTGAAAAGTTGAAAAAGTTTTATCTTTTGTTTACTTTTCGATTTTTTCTTCGCTCCACAGAGGCGCGAAAAAAAAACGACATTTT
>NW_007425725.1:0-498 GCF_000475195.1 Diaphorina citri
CATGTACATTTGATTTTAGCTTTTGGATACTTTTGACTTTTTGTTACAATCACTCAAATTCCGGTACTCAGATCTTATCGGTCCTTTGCATAAAGAAGATAGATGACTTACCAAGATAGGTACCAAAGCATTTGAAAATTTCGTCTGTTTTCCATCCACCGTTCGCTTCTTACAGACACAACAAGCATAAAAGTTGAAAGCACGTCCCATTTCATGTGTTGTGAATGTTGTGGGTGATAAGTAGACCCGAGTTTCCTACCTATTTACTTCCCAACAACTTTGCTTTTGCCGCGTGCTTTGCAGGGAAAAAGAGGTAGACAGTACGAGCGTAAACTTGAGAAAACTTTTACAGATCGAACTTAAAGTTTGAAATGGAGAAACTTGATAACTACCAACTTATTTGAAATTAGAGAAATGGAAAGAGAACCACCCGCCCGGTAGAGCCTTTGATCGTCGAAGGTTTGAACGTAAGTTGGAATGAAACTACTTGTTCTGGAA
>NW_007425726.1:0-498 GCF_000475195.1 Diaphorina citri
AATACACACTCACTCCAATGTTGACAAAAACATAATAAATCGCACTTGCTGTGAATGTATTTGCCAATATGTAGAACGTAAACAACAACAAAAAGGACCTTGATGGAAACCATAACATACGAGTAGGAATGATCGAATGGATAAGTTCAAAGCTATTCACTTAATTTTATTAGTTTGTTACTTTTTTATCATTACCATTAACGCATTAACATGTGGTTATGGTAGATACAAACGTAATAGATACTCATACCTAGGTATCTACTTTTCATAATTATCTACTTTGTGGAATGTTCAGACCTTTCTGACAAAGACTGAGGGTTACCACCTCAATAAACTCAATATATCTCGGGACTCGGGATTGATGTTAATTTTCAACCCTAGACTGAATCTCAATCCCAAGATATTGCGACTTGGTAAGGCAAAGAATATTTCAGGACAGATCAGAACTGCAGAAATCCAGAAAAGTGCAATACTATACTCTGGTGGATAACCAATTGA
>NW_007425727.1:0-498 GCF_000475195.1 Diaphorina citri
ACCTGCCAAATATTATATTCTCAACTATTGAAGACGCGATAGGGAGTCTGAAATGGAAGAATACAGAATAATGGTAAAAGTATTTATTGTGTAACAAGAACTCATAGATATGATCACTAGGATTAGTGGAAACTTGGTTGGAAAATTAATAATGGGGGGGAAAAGTGGGACAAGAAGAGAGATATAAGGTATACCTGTCACACTTTTCATCCAATTCTAGGGGTTTCTTATGAATAAAAAACAGAAAGTTAGATTTCCCCCCCCCACCCCCCAAGTTTACTTAGATATGTGTTCTGTTTTAGTTTTCAATTTTACTACCTATGCCATATGTGCAATACTTAACTCTAGTTATTATCCAAAAAATTGATCTTTCTTTTTTATTTACCTCCATACCTATGATAAGTAATTTTGGTTTGAATTTATTTAACAGCTTTTTGTCTTTCAAATATGAAATGGAGAACTTTTTGCATGAAAGCAGGGTTTGTCTTGAGATAGACA
>NW_007425728.1:0-498 GCF_000475195.1 Diaphorina citri
ATATTGCCTTATGGTCAGTCAGCTAATTTTCGCACTCCTTATGGCCAATCAGTTGAATTTTGTGTAATCAGTTTTTTTTTTGTCTCAATGTCTCATACTCGCAATTTCATAATGAAAGTCGTGTGATGTTCATTCCAGATTTTTTTTCATATCCTTCCTTCCCCTCTCATTCTCTTTCTTGTCCTTCTTCTCCTCTTCTTTCTCCTCCTTTTACTTCTCTTCCTCCTCCTCTTACTTCATTCTCAGTCCTCACCTCACTTCTCTCTCTCCCTCTACTCTTCTTCCTTCTACTCCACCTTCTCCTCTTCCTCCTTCTTCTTCTCCTCCTCCTCCTCTTTATTCTTCTCCTCCTCCTCCTCCTCTTTATTCTTCTCTTCTTCCTCCTCCTCCTTCTCACTCACTTGACACTGACTGATACTAAGGTTCGAGTTCCAAAAAAAAAACTTACCTAGTTATTTGGAAAAAAAACTTACCTATTTAGAAAAAAAAAAAAAGAAA
>NW_007425729.1:0-498 GCF_000475195.1 Diaphorina citri
TCTTTCTCTTTGTGATTTATTTTAAACTTGAATCTTTCTCTTTATGATTTAATATAACTTGAATAAGTCCTTGCTTGTTTCTCTGTCAGCAAATCCAATTTCTACCTCTTGATGTATGACATGCTACCAAACAATGGGTAAATTCGTAGAAAGAAAGCTATTTCTTAGTAGAAAGAATTGCACAAAATCGTCTAAATATCTAAATTTAGGTAATTTTCCACATAAATATCAATAAATTTCACCATGAAAACAACCTCACACGACCTCCCGTCACAACCTAACAAGGTTCCACGCTACGCCACTTATCGTTAGCTTGCTGATGCTATAGAGATATAGGTACATAGGTAGATACCTACAGGACCTACACAAATATATAGGTAGGTAGGTACCTGCTAGATACATATATAGGTACCTACCTAGTAAATCTTATATTATAAGAACGAGATCCATTCACTCATTCACATTTCACACACTGATCGCTCTATCTCTAGAACCACA
>NW_007425730.1:0-498 GCF_000475195.1 Diaphorina citri
AATCAAATGTCGGTATCACCTGGATGGATCTGTGGTTTCAAGATTGGGGTTTCTTCATTTTTGCAAATCGAAAAGTTTACATTCCCTTCTTGGGCTCTTCTCATCCATGTTGTCCCTGCCACTTCTCAGATCCCTGCCACAAATATGGTTACCTATACCCTTTTTATAGAACTCTTTTCTCTCCTCTTGCCCACTGCTGAAGAACTGTACGAGTATTCTTGAGTCATATTCTTGTTCAAGACCTTCGAAGCACTCCTTCACACCAGGACACTGCTCTGTCCAAGACACATCAGCTTCATACGAAACAATTAAGAGCCAAGCGTTAATTGAGGATTCCTAGCAACCTCCGCTGTTCTGGTGATGTTTTGTTTATTTTACCCGGGCGTTTCTCAAGTACATGATGCAGTGATGCACACGTACATTGGATTCATTTTGTACATGAACTTGAAATTTGTTTCCCCACAGTAGAAAATAAGTTGAAATTATCTCTCCTATTTT
>NW_007425731.1:0-498 GCF_000475195.1 Diaphorina citri
AAAAACTGAACGGGACGCCGGGACACCTCCTGAAATTCGGGACTGTCCCGGCCAATTCGGGACGTTTGGCAAGCCTAGATATAAACAGTGTTTATTAAACACCCATCACCCAATAACATCATGCAGAAGCACTTCTTCCTCATAAGTAGTATTGATAACAGATGAAATAATATTGATAATCATAATTTATGATCGATTGTCTTCGATAAAATCTTGCTACTGTGAATGATATCAACAAAATGGTTGATATCATTTCTGTGCTATTGATAATGCTCAGCACTAATAGGACTAAGATGCTAAAGTCTTATCGTCCCGAAAGAGGGAAGGAATATATAGGATATTAGAAAGTCAGCCGTGGGTGGGAATCGAACTCGCGACTTAGTTCTTACAAGATAGACGCACTAATAATAATAAATGGAGCGGTAAGTATAGGTACCTGTGTATTGTGTACCGACCTAATTTGCGCGCTTCTAGAAAATAATTTATAAAATAAAAAAT
>NW_007425732.1:0-498 GCF_000475195.1 Diaphorina citri
GAAAAAAAAAAAAAAAAAAAAAAAAAAAAAAAAAAAAACGTTGAAAGCTCCTTCAATTTAGAAAAGAGAACGACTTCATCCAATTTATTGTAATATATGATGAGGAGGAGGGGGATAAAGAGGAGGAGGGGAGAGAGGAAACGGGGAGAGGGAGGGGTGGAATTTGAGGGACGGGGGGTGGGGCAAAGTTTCAAAATGTTTATTCCTGTTTTTATTGCTTTACATATTCTCACTTTGACTGTTCCAATGTCTCTGTTTCTTTTTTTAAACTTTTCGTTTTGGTGTTTCATACGTTATCTGGTCGCCACAATCAAGTTGAAAATCGCCGTTTTACATAAGTGACAGGGTGTAGGTACTATACAGCTTCTCATGTATTTAGTCACAGATAGGTACCCACATCAATTATCTACATTTTTATCTATAACAAAAACTAGATCAAAGCATACGAAACTTCGCTTTTATGCAAATTGCAAAGTTGCCATCAAAGTTGGTTCGAGA
>NW_007425733.1:0-498 GCF_000475195.1 Diaphorina citri
TGTACTTAGTGATTACAGTGGCAAGTACAAATAAAAGTACTTGTACACAAGCACAAGTACTTTTATTTGTAGTACAAGTACCTACAAGTACTTGCGATGTCAAGTACAATTTAAGTACATAGGTACTTGAACTTTGTACTTGCAAGTACAATTTTCCCAACTCTGAATTTGTAGTTAAAGTCCTCATACAATTTAGCGAAGTACCTAGGTTTGAGAACGACATATTGTGACGAGCATTTCTTTATTTTTATTTAAATGGACTGTAAGAAAGCTTTTAATAAGGTTGCACAAAACTCCATCCATCAAAGCAACGTTATAGCCCACAGTTTAATGTTACCATAGTAATATGATGAATAGATCACAAAAAATGTGTGTTTCTTCTTCTGTGATAATTATTATGATAATGTGATTCCAAAATATTAGTTTATAGGAGATCTTCAAAATACATAAATCTAACTGTAAACTCAATAAATTTAACACTTATTAAATTAACCTTCC
>NW_007425734.1:0-434 GCF_000475195.1 Diaphorina citri
GGAGCACTATTTTTTGCCCAGATGGACAACTTTTTTTTATTTTTTAAGAGGTTTGACAGAGGGAACTGTAACTGCTATAGACCGTCCCGAAAATCGAAGAGAGAAGGAAGATAGGATAGGAGAAAGCCAGCCGTTCCGAGAACGAACATTATACCATCAGGATAAAATCCGCCCCGGGCGGGAATCGAACCCGCGGCCTAGCGCTCACAAGGCAGACGCACCACCAACTAAGCTAACTAGACTGGCATGGTGTACAACTTTAATCTTAATTAAGGAGGCTGCTGGATGTTAAACGAAACACTCTGGGCACTTGTAGCAGGACCATGCCCACTCCTACCTACCATATGGCGATTCCCCAATATCGTATATCATAGAGAGAAATAAATATAATCGTATGGAACATGCTAAATACACATCTGCGCCCCATTAAAAGC
>NW_007425735.1:0-498 GCF_000475195.1 Diaphorina citri
GGATCTCAGTTAGTACAAACACAGAGGTATTTACTTACAAACACAGAGGTATTTACTTACCAGAAGGTTCAAACACAGGTGAATTTTTTTTCGAGAAAATTTAAGTAGCTCCTTCAAGGTTGCATACTTTTTTTTACTGACCAAAGTCTTTTTCTCGTTTTATAGAGGCTTTGAAATATTCCCAAAGCTTTTTCATGAAGAGACAAAATTTCAGCGCCGCAGGCGAAATTTTTGAGAGATTACTTATATGTTGCCCCTTCATGGTTGCATACTTTTTTAATTGAAATCTTTCTTTGTCTTTTTTTAGGCTTTGAAAAATTCTCTGACTTTTTTCGATTTTTGGCACTTTTTCGTAAAATTCCCTGACTTTTCCCTGACTTTTCCAGTCTCCATGAAATTCCCTGACTTTTCCCGGTTTTCCCTTACCAGAAGGTTCAATCACAGAGGTACTTACTTACAAACACAGAGGTATTTACTTACCAGAAGGTTCAAACACAG
>NW_007425736.1:0-498 GCF_000475195.1 Diaphorina citri
CAGACCTACGTCCAATCTAGAGAAGCTACACTTTATCATAGGCCATGGAATATTGCGGGCTGAACTAAGGTAAGAATATACGGCAGATTCCTATCAGTCGTGGCTAGAAACCGGACCTACGTCCAATCTAGAGAAGCTACACTTTATCATAGGCCATGGAATATTGCGGGCTGAACTAAGGTAAGAATACACAGATATTGCGGGCTGACCTGAGGTAAATAGAATAGAATACACGGTAGATTCCCATCAGCCCTGGCTGGAAACCAGATCTACTTCCAATCTAGAGAAGCTACACTTTATCATAGGCCATGGAATATTACGGGCTGAACTGAGGTAAGAATACACAGATATTGCGGGCTGAACTGAGGTAAATAGAATAGAATACACGGTAGATTCCTATCAGCCCTGGCTGGAAACCATACCTACGTTCAATCTAGAGAAGCTACACTTTATCATTGGCCATGGAATATTACGGGCTGAACTGAGGTAAGAATACAC
>NW_007425737.1:0-498 GCF_000475195.1 Diaphorina citri
GGAGAGGAACAAAAATTTCTCGATGTTTAGGACTCGGTGTTTAGGAACCAAAAGTAAGTTAGGACTCTTAAGTCTATTTTTAACCCTTTTAGGAGAGGAACAAAAATTGCTCGGTGTTTGTTTTCTCGTCCGATATACTTACTAACGGACTAGAAGAAGAAATAGACCCCTAGTACGGCAGCTATGGAGCTGAATGGGTTAAATAAATCATCATTTCACCATACACTTTAATAGTTAATGATTCAATTTTTGTTCAAAGATCAACTTCCAAAATTTTATCATAGTTTCAAACGTTCCTAAAAAGCCCATAAACTTTGAACATTTTCCAGTGATTGGTACGAAACTTTTCAATGGAGAAACAATGAAAGATATAGAGAATGAAGAATGAAATTAAGGTTTCTTCTATTCTTTCTTGGTGCTAAAATCTGAGCGCACGGCAGTGCGCCAGGCCAAGTTCCAGTAAGCACGCCTGTGTATCTTTACACGAACCGATTCGGC
>NW_007425738.1:0-498 GCF_000475195.1 Diaphorina citri
ACATCGCATAAAATATTGTTGAATGTACAAAAACTATACTTTCTAATTAATTTAGTAATGGAAAGTAATAAAACAATGGGTACAATTCAAATCCTTAGGAAACACAAATGACTGCAAAAACGTATGCCCCGTAAATACAGAGGTCTGAGTAAGTACATTTTTCGAGCTCAACTCCATACACAAAAAGCCCACTCTGAGGCTTAGGTGTAGGGGCAAACAGCCCCAAAAGATGGGTTAAGCTTATACGAATCTATAAAGTACACTTATTATGATTGAAAAATATGACAGTAGATCAATTCTCGATATAGGTAATCTTAAAATGAATGATGATTGTGCGGCGGCGATAGCACGTTGAACGCATCAGTTCCAGATGGATCACGCAAGTTAAGCAACATTACGCGTGGTTGGTATCCGGACGGGTGACCATCTGGGCAATCGCGTGCTGGCTTTTCCCGGCCCCACTCAGGCTGGGTAATGTAAGGAGGCGGGAAGTTTGTC
>NW_007425739.1:0-498 GCF_000475195.1 Diaphorina citri
ATGGGATAATGTTCGTTCTCGGAACGGCTGGCTTTCTCCTATCCTGTCTTCCTTCTCTCTTCGATTTCGGGACGATGAAACCATAGCAGTTACAGTTCCCTCTGTCAAACCTCTTAAAAAAAAAGAAAGTAAAAAAGTTCATGTTAGCCCTATAATGTATCTGCTTGTCTATTTGTGCCCGCCACACACTCTCAGACTGTCTGAGACACCTGGGTCTCAAGATTTTTCCACCACACAGACTGCGGTCTGGGTTTGTCAGACTGTCTGAGCGTGGGTGGCCGGTATAAAAGACATGTTTTGGTAGTGTAGGGACAGATAAATTTTAGGGTTACATGGAAAATTTTACGAGTTTGGTACTTCCTGATAGGGACTTTTCAGTTGATATTTATGTCCCCAAAAAAATGAACTTTCATACTATACTATTGTCTTGACGTGGTTGGAGTAGCGGAAGGGCATCCGCAGCCGCACTCCGTAAAAATAAACTCGCCAAAACCAAGT
>NW_007425740.1:0-498 GCF_000475195.1 Diaphorina citri
TTACGCGGGACTAACTCTTTTTACAAAAATGACAATAGAAAAAAAAAAAAATAAAAAATAAAAAACACCAAACAAAAACAACAATCAAATAGGTACAGTAGAAAAAAATTAATAAAATGAAATATAAAAATCTGGTGTGAACATCACACGACTTTACTCATCCTATTGAATCATGCTTATTTTGGGTGTTCTTGTTCTTATAGCCAAACTTTTACAATATCTCTAACCGTATAGTCGGTATAGCTGAAAACCGCCAAAAACCGGTCAAAATACCGCCAACAGCAGCACCTATCTCAACCAAAAGTTTCGTGTCGCATCCTTGTCACATTTGACATCTACATACCAAATTTCAAGTCTCTAGCTCTTACCGTTTCCAGATATTTTGTTGACAGACACACACACAGACCAATGGCTGAAACCTTGGATTTAGGCTCTAGGGACCTCAAAACGTGTTTTGGCACTAAAAACTGACCATCGAAAATTTGACCCGATTAGGTA
>NW_007425741.1:0-498 GCF_000475195.1 Diaphorina citri
CCATCACTGTTCACGGGATAATTGAAATGTTACCGCGCGTAATTTATTCTCATCACTTGATATTATTCTAGTCGTCTAGGATTCCAGGTATTATCCTGCAGGTGTCAGCCATGTTTCTTATCATCTGACGAGTGGTAGCGTGGTGAATGACATGAAGGTTTTCAATTTCAACTCCCAAGTCCAATGTTCTTACAGCAGACAATAAGATTGATAAACCTAGGCAGTAGGTACTCAACATCTCTAATTAATATCCACTATCCATCAAGTTCAAAGGAAATATTATATCCCTGTAGAGAGCTATACGAGTATCGTAGCACACCATGTGTCATTTTGCAACACAAGGGTCCTGTCCTAACATACGAAATATGCCTTAATGGTTTTAACCTTTCAACTATTACCATTATTACTCAAAAAGTCAAAACCAATGGAATTGTCTCTGGAACATGTACATTGTAAATTTAGGGAGAAAAGGAATGCTCTTCTGTCGCAAAAAATATA
>NW_007425742.1:0-498 GCF_000475195.1 Diaphorina citri
GAAATAGATCGTGTTAACTCTTTAGCGACCTTATTCGACCTTTTTCAAATCATCTACACCTATAAAATCTGCTTGATAACTTCTAGCATGGAAAATCAGGGTTGAATGGCAGAGATTGTCCTAGCCAATAATTTCGTCCCTTGGCTAAGACTTCTAAAAGACCAACCCTTGACTACACCACCGAGGCATGGTTTATGGTTTTCTTCGTCTTCGCCTTTTCTCGTGTTCAAACGGGGTCGACATTATTGTCAGCCTCTCAATCAGCCCTAGGGTTCCTTTTAGGCTGACATTTGGTTTTTCTACCAAAAAATTACGAATGGATGCCCTTCGCACTCAACCTTTACTATGTCTTCGGCAAAGGAAATTTAGGGCTGGCATCCACTCTGTTTCTTTCAAGTCCCCTAGTAATACTACTTCACTGAGGCAATTTCCAAGTTAAAAAAAAAGAACTTTAACTTACAGGCTACCAAGTATTCGAATAGGTTAACTTTCTTTTTT
>NW_007425743.1:0-498 GCF_000475195.1 Diaphorina citri
CTGAACATTCACTCCCCCTCCTCTCTTCACTCTGATTTGTTTGAATTTTGATAACTCTTTTTGTGTACTCTCTGTCTAATACCTTTTTTCCTTTGGGTGTAGTTTGTAGTTGATTTGTAGAAGCTCAACTCAACCTTTAGGGCTGTTTGCCCCTACACCTAAGCCTCAGAGTTTGCTTTTTGTGTACGGAGTTTAGCTGATCTCAACAGTACAAGAGCCCCAACAGCTCAGTGAAAAAGCTTCAGACTCCTTATACGAGGGTGAGAGCTTGGTGTCTTCTTGACTTCTCAAGGATCCATTTTAATAAATACCCAGATGAGATTGTTCATTGTCAAGAGCTCGCCTGGTATAGGTACCTAGCACTGTCAAGAGCTCGCTTTCTAGCGTAAACATTGTAAATTGTTAAACATAAGATATCCACGTCCATTGAAAACACATTCGACCTTGAATTATGATTCTTTTGTTTTTATTAGAGCGGGAAAAAGCGTCTGCGAAAAC
>NW_007425744.1:0-498 GCF_000475195.1 Diaphorina citri
CACCCAAAACACGAAAGTAAAGTGCACCATAAATGTTAGTTTATTTTCTTTACAAACGAACACCCCAAGAAAATAGTCTCTATACGGGTCCCTACACCAAAACACAAGTTTTATACGTCGCTTTTATGACGTTGATGGATTACATTTTGGGTTTGGTGTAGGGCTGTAGGGTAAGTACAGTACATTTTGTAAGGAAAGGATGTTAGGCATCGTAAAAAAAAGGTTTTATTGTTCTTTACGAACTTGTTTCTTTCTTGTACCCGTTTGTCAATATTTTGTAATAGGTACCCTACTTGCTGTACATTGTAAGCATTGCAATGTATGTAACCTCGGCCTTTTCAAAGGAAGTCAATTTTGAAAATACTACATTTAATGATACCTACCTTCCTACGTAGGAACTAGTAGACATAGATAATTCACTTTTCCTTGTTCCTTCTAAAGGAACAAGGAAAAGGGGTAAGTTTATTATGTACAAATCGAGAAAAATCTTTATCAAAA
>NW_007425745.1:0-498 GCF_000475195.1 Diaphorina citri
ACAAAATGGGTACTAAATGATGGGCTTTGGTACAAATTCGCAGCAAAAGTTGTGGTGCTAACTTCACGCACCTGTTTTGCATGCATCGAAAGTTACTTGCAATTTCCCTACACATGGGTAAAACCAGTTTTGATGGACAAAATGGGTACAAAATATGATGGCTAACGGCTACAGAAAAGATTAATGCGATTGTCAGGAAATACCCGGTGAGACACAACTTTCCAGCCACCCTCTCAAGTAATCTGACCTGTTGCTATCTCTATCACCTCCAGATAGCAGTGGTTCCCAAATCAACTGGGACCTTATGGGCCCAGAGCCTCCGAGAGAAAATTTGGGCCCTGAATTGGTCCTCTCTCCGGAAAATCCGACAAACCTTTTGTCTTGCACCTCGGCGTCCTCACAGTCTCTTTGATTTCGGGTGATGAGACCAATTCTTCCTCTTCTTTTCCTTCTCCTTCTCGTTCTTCTTCTTCTTTTTCTCCACCTCCTTCTTCTTCT
>NW_007425746.1:0-498 GCF_000475195.1 Diaphorina citri
TAAATTACCTACAAAAAGAAGTTCTAGACGAGTGCTTCTCAAACTGTGTGCCGTAAGGTCGCCTTTGGTGTGCCGCGAGATTTGCGTATACCGTATGAGCTAGAAACTTGAAATTTGGTATGTAGTATGTAGTCCACAAATGAGGCAAGAATGTGACACAAAACTTTTGGTTAAGATAGGTGCTGGTGTTGGCGGTAGTTTGACTGCTTTTTGGCGGTTTTTGACCGTTTTTTGGCGGTTTTCAGCTATACCAACTAAACTGTTAGAGATATTGTGAAAGTTAGGGTATAAGAACACTCAAAATAAGCATCATTCAATAGGATAAGGAAAGTCGTGTGATGTTCACACCAGATTTTTTTTGCTTCCACATCAGTTTGTATAATTTTAGTTCTGACTGCATTTAACTTTATCATTATAAACATGACCTGAGAAGTACCGTAGATCTAAAGTTGAACTTGACACAGTTTTGACTGGACTAAGGTCAGGAACAAGAAAATT
>NW_007425747.1:0-498 GCF_000475195.1 Diaphorina citri
TGCCTCAAACCTTTTTTTTTTTTTTTTTTTTTTTTTTTTTTTTTTTTAAACGGATTGTCTAATCGGAATATGAAATTCTCATTATATTATGTTGAATTATTCTTCTTCATCTTTTTCTTCGCCTTTTCTCGTGTTCAAACGGGATCGCCTGGGGTGATCTGATTGGTCTGACATTTGGTTTTGGCTACAAAATTTTACGAGTGGATGGATGGCCTTCGCTCTCAACCTTGGCTATTTCTTTAGCATCGAAAATTTCAGGGACAAGGACTCAGATTATTCTTTTAGTTTTCTGTAAATAACTCTCAACAATACTTTCATTACTAGTATAGCTCCGCTATACTGTAGTAATAGAAAGTAAAAAAGAGAGAGAGAGAAAAAAAAAAGGCTAATATCCTTCCGATTGAAGTCCTCCAGCCAGACTGAGCTGGTTTACTCTCTGGGTAATGTACCTCCGCCCAGACAAATATTTTGAATCATTATTATTATTATTATTATTAT
>NW_007425748.1:0-498 GCF_000475195.1 Diaphorina citri
TTGTACCCAATCCCTGTACTTGCACCTGTAACAATGGCAACACTAGGTCCGGGTAACCACATGCCTCTTTGTGCTTTGGTTGTGACCACATGACTTCTGGACGTTAGTAAACACGGCAGTGACTCAGGAGGTAACTAGGTGTTATCACTTGGACTCATCGGTGTTAACCCGGTCATGTGTCATTGGGGTGTTCCTCGAAGCACTCTCTCTCTCTCTCTCTCCGAACTTCGTACTCTTAATTTTTTTACTCCCGCGAAGAAGAAGGAGGAGGAGAAGAAGGAGGAAGAGGAGGAGAAGAAGGAGGAAGAGGAGGAGAAGAAGGAGGAAGAAGAAGAAGAAGAAGGAGGAGGAGGAGGAGGAGGAGAAAAAGAAAATTCTACGAAGCCAAGCTGGCGTGAAATTACCACTCAGCATTTGATATAGCTGCCACTCCGCGAGGATTTGTGCCCAAATTTCAGATTTCCTTTCTTGTTGCCAAAAATGAGGGACTACCCGAAT
>NW_007425749.1:0-498 GCF_000475195.1 Diaphorina citri
TTCACATTTTCTTCATAACAGTTTCGTTTTAAACACTGGCGGCATTTTAGATTATTTTTTCATTCCTCTTTGCCTTTGCCTTTTTTTTATTATTATTTTTTTTTAGACTTTCTCTCCTTTATTTTCTCGACCTGCTTTCCTCTCTGTCCCTTATTTCCCCTTCATTTTTTAATTCCCTTCCCCTTCCCTCCCTCTAGCTCTCTCTCTCTCTCTCTCTCTCTCTCTCTCTCTCTATCTTCCTCTCTCTCTGTTTCTTTCTTTCTCTCGTCTGTTACCTGTATTGTATGCACATTAAAATAAGTAAATTACAAATTACAAACTTTCTTTCTCTCGTCTGTTACCTGTATTGTATGCACATTAAAATAAGTAAATTACAAATTACAAATAAGCTATGTACGTAGGTATATAAAAATACGCAATTTTTATTCAAATCATGTTACAAATTCAGGACTATGTACCTAATAGGAACCTTCCCTTTTTTTTTTTTTTTTTTTTTTT
>NW_007425750.1:0-498 GCF_000475195.1 Diaphorina citri
ATCGGAGAGACGGAAGACAGGATAGGAGAAAGCGAGCAGTCCCGGGAACGAACAATATCCTGAACGGATAAGGTTCGCCCCGAGCGGGAACCGACCTGGGTGTAGGGAGGCGCGCTACCTTCCAAGCTAACTAGACTGGCAAAGAATCTAACTTGAACCGGTCACTGTTGCTAAAATCTATTTTTCTTTTGCTACTGGGGACTTTCTCAAGGAAAAGTAGACGTGTCTAAGGAGGTAAGCAGATTGAAACTGTTAGTAGGCACAATGGAACAACTTGTTCTAAGCTGACAGTCTCAATAGATAGGAGGTACTAGGGATTTAGTATTTTATTGAGCGCGTCCCTCAATAAAGTTACAAAGTTGGAATTGGCCGCGGAATATGGCCAGATCCTCCGCGGAGTACAAATCAACAGAGATGACTCTGACATGAAGTGACCATAAATCACTTGAACCAGAAGAATGAGACTAGAACCGATTCAACCGATCTGGTATACAGGGT
>NW_007425751.1:0-498 GCF_000475195.1 Diaphorina citri
TTAACTTGTTGACTGTAAATTTATTGGTCCTTTTTTCATGAATTTGCTCTTACGCAGAAGCTAAAATATCTTTCAACACGTTCCCAACATGAGACAAACTTTCGATTTTCCACGTTCTTGAAAATAGCAGGATCCTCATAGTTGAGAGCCCGATGCTTTTGGCACATCCACTTATATTAACTCGTCTCTCTCTCTCCCGAACAATCAAAAAGCATAAAGGAAAATGAAGAAACAAAAAGAAGACAGAATATAATTTGTTAAAAAATGAAGAATGAGCTGTTAAGATTACCATGGCTATAAAAAGAGTGTGGTAGGTAATTAGTGCCTATTTGTGTACGTTTGTCATGTATTAATTAGACAGTTATTTCTTGACGTACTCTGCGTAGAAGCTACTCATTTAACTTGTCATGAAAAAACCAGGGCGATAAATCACTTTTATTTTTATCCAATTATTTACTACAGGTTGCAGAGAAAGTGAATTTCTGCATGGTTAAACTA
>NW_007425752.1:0-498 GCF_000475195.1 Diaphorina citri
GAAGGCCTGTTAAGCTAAAGTGTTAAGTTCCATTTGATTTGTATAGCCTTAACAGCGTTCTTAAGCAAACAGGCTGTTAGGGTCTAAAAAAAAAGTTGGTGAAACCCATCAATAGAGTTCTTTTTTTTTTTAGTGTCCCTACCCGCCTAGATGAGACCTATTCCTGGTAGGTATACCCGCGTACAGGGTTAGGTAGATAGACTAGATTTTTTTTTTTTTTTAAGAGGTTTGATAGAGGGAACTGTAACAGTAACTGCTAAGGTCTTATCGTCTCGAAAGGGAAGAGAGAAGGTAGACAGGATAGGAGAAAGCTAGCCGCTCCAAGAACGAACTTTATCTGATTAGGATAAAATCTGCCCAGGCAAGAATTGAACCAGCGGCCTAGCGCTTACAAGGCAGACGCGCTACCAACCAAGGTATCTAGGCTGGCTCAGTGGCTCAAAGTCCTTGTCCCTCTCAACTTTAAATAAATAAAATAAATTCCACTAATACCAATTT
>NW_007425753.1:0-498 GCF_000475195.1 Diaphorina citri
CCCCCCCCCCCTCCTGGAGACTTTTAACCCTGACAGGTGACACTGAAAACGTAGGAATAAGTCACGTTGTAATCTTCCAAAGAATATAATAGGGCCATCAAAAAGGATAGGAAAATACGTCATGTGTTTAATCTAAGCTTTTACAAATGTCCACCCCGTCAATTGGTGCTACTAATTTTTTGTCGCTACGTAGATTCGAACCCCAATCGCCCGGATTATGAGCCCAACTGTCATTGAGTTTATGAGCCCAACTGTCATTGAGTTTATGAGCCCAACTGTCATTGAGTTAAATAAAATTTCCTTGCAAATAATCAATGATATGATTGATGTGCTGTAGCTGCATTTAGAATTTAGATACCTAGTTGGAACCGCAAACATAATTAAACAGAACAAACACAAAAATAAATTAAACCGAGTAGCGCCGGGTTAAGGGTTAAACCACCTTTAGGCCGGCTGTCCAATTACCCAAATTAATAAATAATTAAACCTCGCCCCCCT
>NW_007425754.1:0-498 GCF_000475195.1 Diaphorina citri
GTCCATACCAAATTTGGTGCTTTCCTGAATAAATGCAGCTTTTGGCCAAAATTGTGACGTTGGGCCACCCACTATTACTTCACTTCATCCAAATGAGATTGTAAACATGTTTGAAACCCTTTTAATAAAATTATCTACTCTATCCATAGATAAATGGATTAAGGTTAGTTTCAAAAGAGTCTCAATTTTGATCATGAATTCAATTTATTGTAAAATATGGCATGTAATTTATTGTAAAATATGGCATGCAATTTTTTCGCTCTCATCATGTTTGTATTTGTTCTATATTTGTGCTTACTCGTACCAAGTTTTACGTAGTGTCTCGTACATGTTTTGAAATTTAGGTACTCCATACATGATCAATAAATCGATAAAATAAATAGTAAATTATCTCTGACAAATGTAAAACCATTTTAGCAAAGATGTGCAACGAATTTAATCCGCTGATAGCTTGACATTACTAAACCATATGTTCACTCTCTTTTGAAAGGCACTTTG
>NW_007425755.1:0-498 GCF_000475195.1 Diaphorina citri
ATCGATATTGTTGAATCAAAGGGGAGAGAGAAACCACAAGCATCAGATAAGAACAGGTTGTCTATTTTAGGAGCATTAATAGGGGGAGGGAGCTTCCCGTACCCTTGTCGGGGGACATAGGAGACACGGGAGGTAGAGGGTTTAAATAAATCGGAAAACTGCATTATTCTTGAGAGCAGGATCTGTATGAACAAGAAGGGATCAGATTAGTAACAGGTAGATAGGAGAGATAAATCAGTGGAAGGACATAAATACGAAAGACGAGAAACAAACAAACACGTAGCTGATGAAGTCAGAAACACTGAGATCCATGATAAATAATTTAGAGAACAGCTGAAAAGTTAAACACAAATAAATAATTAGGTATAATTAAATGAACAAGGCAGAAGAAAACACAATGTTGGTGAAGATAGCCAGGACAATAAATTGGAACACAAATCTGAAAGAAAATTTACGGCTAGGTTACCACTCTAGCGTAATAAGTAATAGAAAAGTGTT
>NW_007425756.1:0-498 GCF_000475195.1 Diaphorina citri
CAGGATGAGTACATAGGACAGCAGCCCTGCCATTACATCTAGAATGACGATCGGCTTATATCGGGTGTAGTCGGTAATACTCGGGTGTAATCGGCAATACTCGGGTGTAATCGGTAATACTCGGGTTTAATCGGTATTCTACTTACCCACATCACAGGCATGGACGGCTGGTTCAGGATGAGTACATAGGACAGCAGCCCTGCTATTACATCTAGAATGACGATCGGCTTATATCGGGTGTAATCGGTAATACTCGGGTGTAGTCGGTAATACTCGGGTGTAATCGGTAATACTCGGGTGTAGTCGGCAATACTCGGGTGTAATCGGTAATACTCGGGTGTAATCGGCATTCTACTTACCCACATCACAGGCATGGACGGCTGGTTCAGGATGAGTACATAGGACAGCAGCCCTGCCATTACATCTAGAATGACGATGACAGACACCGAAGCGAATACAATAGTCCGTCCCTTATACCTTTTTATTACTATTGTAATA
>NW_007425757.1:0-498 GCF_000475195.1 Diaphorina citri
TAACTGGGGCCCGCGACAACTTTTAGGCGGCCTCCTCTCTGAGATTTTACCCACTTTCTGATCACATAAATGTGTGTAGCATGGTCACGTTTGTCACAAATCACAAAAAAACGCCTACGGCTCTTGAAGTAAAGGCCGACATTCATATGGCCCCTACACTCATAGAAGTTGGAAAGGCCGACTCTCATAGTCTCATACGGCTTTTGCACTGATCAAAGTCGCTCGATTTCAGTTAACTCTGCCTAGTGCATTAGACACAACCTCATGAAAATGCATCAAGTCCTGACCGAACACTGAAGCTAAGCAACGTCGAGGTTGGTTCACCTCGTGGAGCACTGCACGTTCACAAAGCTCTCCCAGCCAGCTTGAGGAAGCAGGCTAGTTATCATCGTGATAATGATAATGGCTCTGACGAACTTCTTTTTCCCCTGAGTCATCAACCTCTCTTTACCTCTTCTCTACATGAGAACGCTGGAACTTCGTGCTAGCTATTTCGTG
>NW_007425758.1:0-498 GCF_000475195.1 Diaphorina citri
ACCATCAGTAAGTAAATACAGACATTGTTAGAAAACCATCAGTAAGTAAATACAGACATTGTTAGAAAACCATCAGTATGTAAATACAGACATTGTTAGAAAACCATCAGTAAGTAAATACAGACATTGTTAGAAAACCATCAGTAAGTAAATACAGACATTGTTAGAAAACCATCAGTAAGTAAATACAGACATTGTTTGGAAAACCGTCAGTAAGTAAATACAGACATTGTTAGATATACGAAGACTTTGAAGAGATTTGATAGAGCCGTTCCGAGAACGAACCTTATCTGTTTAGGATAAAATCCGCCCCAACCTTTACCTACGAGTATAAACAGGTCGGTGAAGTTAAGCAACGTTGTGCGTGGTTGATATCGGAATAAGCGTCCGGGATAACACCGGAGCGACGGGATATTTCGAGGTGTACTCTCACTCTCAAATGAAAAAAAAAACCCCCAAGGTTGTGACTTTGCTGAGAAATGAATATCTCATCCCTGA
>NW_007425759.1:0-498 GCF_000475195.1 Diaphorina citri
ACCTATACAACATAATTGTATAATTTATAAGTGCTTCATAAGTTTAAAGTTTACAGCTCCAAGCATTTGATAACTTATTATAATAGTACACCACATCCTATCAACCCATGATGGTGTATTCCACCAAATTATTTTCATAAGGTTTAAATAACATTGAAAGTGAATAAATAAAAAAGCTTGCAAAGAATTCACAAGTGTATTATGATTTTTTTACAAGTACTCATGTATGCTAGCTACACGGGTACCTACTACCTAATCTCTAAAGCGTATATCAGAGAATTAAACATCTCCTGTGCTATTGCTATTCCCATGAATTTCTCATATTGAAGACACTGACCCCCCAAAATTCAGGCACAACCCCCTTCCCCCCCAAATCCATTCTAAGAGGAATCGAACTTGGATCCTCCGACAAGACTTTCTCAGTATGCGTTACTCATTAATACATTCTCGTGATAACAGAATAGTAGAGAGGCATAAAAAGTTACTGCTAATGAGGTA
>NW_007425760.1:0-498 GCF_000475195.1 Diaphorina citri
TGTGAAATCATAATATTATGAATCCATTTTTTTAATCTATATATATAGAAGAAATAAGAAAAGAAAATGATCAAATAAAATAGAATGGGTGTTTCACCGCCTTTTGCTGCATTACACTTTATGGGTCTGTGTTGTAGCATGCCCATACCGTAGTATGTATCTCATCAGACGAGCGAGAAGAGACACAATACTTCCTCCATTTGGTGCTGGGGAGGTTTTGGATTTATAACCGAGGGGACTGTGGTTCGAATCTCAGTAGCGACGTAGAAAATTTTGAGGCAGAGGAAGACTCGAAATTTTCAACTCAGTGTTTCAGTTTAAAGTTAGATAGAGTTCTTCAGGTGAAAATTTGATATTAAATTTGGATATTCCAGACATAGGAGTAGATAAAAAAAATATATCTACAATACATCCTACATTTCAAGAACCATTGTAGTCTCATTTATCATTTACATACATATTTACAGAAAATCAAACATATCTTTAGTTAGTCACAAA
>NW_007425761.1:0-498 GCF_000475195.1 Diaphorina citri
TGTTTAGACTGCTGGGGTAAAGGGACTTTTCAGTCCTATTCGGGCAGGATAAACAAGGCATATTCTATTCTATTCTATATACGGAGGTATCTAGGCACTGTGGATAAGTAAGTTATAGCTACAAAGATAGTTGGAAACCTATGTGTTTTTAGATCTGACCAATATGACGGCAGACTAGGTTTCGACTGTCAGAAAAGGACAAAATAGAACACATTTTAACTTGGGTCAATGTCAATTAGGTATCTATTTATCCTAAAGCTGCTAAAAAGGAAACATGAGCAACAAACTAGAAGAAAAGAAGAGGAAAGATTTGTTCTGAATACCGATTAAAACAATAATAATCTACCTACGCATTTTAACTAAATTCCCTTTAGTTTTCTATCTAACTTAATTTATGTTGCTTCAGAATAGTTGCCGTGGGTTTGAAGGACTTACCTGAGTGGTCACTTAAATTTCTGACTGGGGATGAATGTTGTTGATCCAAGTTAGATCCAGGAA
>NW_007425762.1:0-498 GCF_000475195.1 Diaphorina citri
ACCTACAAAACTTTTTCAAAAGCTTGAGAGAAAAACTTTTGAAAAATATCCACTCACCCCTTCATCATCCTTTTTCCTATGTCTTTTCTTCCTCCTTCTCCTCCTCCTCCTTCTCTTCTCACTACTTTTTCTCCTCTTCCTCTCTTCTTCTACTCTTTTCTTCTTCTCCTACATAATTTTCTCCCCTCCATCCTTCTCCTTTCCTTCTCTCCCATTTCTCCTCTTCTTCTTTTCCTTCTCCTCCTCCTTCTCACTCAATAATCTAGGAACTAGCATTCTCTCTTATTTTCCCTTTACCTCTCTCTGTTTCTCTCCCACCCTCCGGTACTTCTCTCTCTATCAATCTCTTTCTTGAACTATACTCTCTCTCTCTCTCTAACTCTTTCTTTCAATTCTCTCTCCCCTCTCTCTCCTCTCTCCTCCTTTTCCTTCTAACTTTTTTCTTCTCCTCCTCTTTCTCTTCTTCTTTCCTTGCCTCCTCCTTCAATACCTAATCTA
>NW_007425763.1:0-498 GCF_000475195.1 Diaphorina citri
TGAGAATTTTATTGAACTGAACAACTGAAATACATCTAGGAGGTATTACTGAAATGCAACCGATTAGAATACACAAAAAGAGAAGGAGGGTAGAAGAGGAAGTGGCCTTCTAAGGTCTTTGGAAAGAGATAGTTTTTCACCTTTACATATAATATCTAATAGTTAGGTAGGTACATAGGTAATTTATGTTGGTACATATTTTTATTTATTTGTTTAACTCTCCTGTCAGGCGGATCAAGTACGGTATTCGCAATTTATTTAGTCTGACACAATCCCCAGAAAATACTCTCCTCACAGATTAAAATTGAAATAATAATAATGAAAAATCGGTCAAAAATTGACAAACAATCAATTGACATTTGATTTTTTAGCTGCGATTTCTCGTTTTTTTAGAAAGCTCATCATTGACACATTGACAATTGACATTCCTACACAATTGACAGTGCACTTTCATTGAATTGCGGTTTGAAAGGCGTTGAACATTTCCCACCATTACCC
>NW_007425764.1:0-498 GCF_000475195.1 Diaphorina citri
AAAATTGTAGTCATAAAAACAAAAATTAGAAAAATAAATGTGGGCAGGTGGGCCAAAAAATGGTACGTTTTTTAGGTGGGCGAATAAATGGTACACTTACCCTATGTATTAGATACCTCCCTAGAATTCACTCACAAGCAAAAAATACGACTTTGGTATTGTGACTACTTTTTCAATATCAGCAAAATTTCCATTCGAAATAGAGCCAATAGAATTGAAGACAACAAGATAGGGATTTACTTTGGTAGTGTTGGTACCAAGAAACATTCGAAAACATTACCAACATATTCAGAAAAGACAAAGTGCACAAAGAAGGGAAATGCGAACTATCCTGAATTTTTCGCCCCCAAGTGTAGGTGCATAGTTTTACACCAACTGCCAACTGCTTTTCATAAAATAGAAGAAGTTCAAAGCAAAGCATATATTGGTGGATGCACACAGATTACACACTGAAATTAATTACTGAAAGAAAATACCTTACACCACATCTAGTGAAAT
>NW_007425765.1:0-498 GCF_000475195.1 Diaphorina citri
GATGTCCCACAGTCACTGTCCAGGAAATTCATGTATGCAGACGACATGGCATATGCAGTTCAAGGTAGCAGCTGGCAAGACATTGAATTAAAACTAGAATATGATCTTGATATTCTTTTTGCTTATCTGAAGAAATGGCGTCTCCAGCCTAGCTTATCTAAAACTGAGGTGTGCTGTTTCCACCTGTATAACCGTGAAGCTGACAGAAAACTTTCCATCACTGTTGGAGACCGTGTGCTTAACCACAATTTCCACCCAAAATATCTCGGAGTTGTATTGGATCGGTCACTCACCTTCAAAGAGCACCTCAATAAGACAGCTCTCAAGTTACAAACCCGTCACAATCTCATTCAGAAGCTGACCAATACCTCCTGGGGAGGACATGTTGATGTACTCCGAACTTCTGCTCTGGTACTTGTATACTCCACTGCTGAGTATTGTTCTCCTGTTTGGCTGCAAAGCTGTCACACTCAGAGAGTTGATGTTCAGTTGAACTCC
>NW_007425766.1:0-498 GCF_000475195.1 Diaphorina citri
AGTGCTGAAAATAATTCAAATGTTGAAAAGATTACAGACACAGAGGAAGGAAAACTTATGTTTTGCATTGATAGTGGTTGCACCGATCATCTAGTTAAGGATGTTGGATATTTCAAAAGTTATGTAAAATTGAAAAACACAATTTCTATTTCAATTGCTGAGGAAGAAAGTGGAATGGATGCCATTGGTATTGGAACAATTGAAGGTACGTTGATGTACAATGGCAAACCAACAATTTGTGAATTAAAGAATGTACTACATGTACCACATGCTAGAAAGAATTTACTATCTGTAAAAAGATTAGACAAGGCTGGTTTTAGTGTTTTATTTGAAAATGGTGAAACAAGGATTTATAATGAGAAAATTGGTACCACTGGTGTTGGAGAAAGGACAAATCTTTATGATATCTCGTTCAATGTAAAATATTACAACCAGAATACTCAGCCGGAATGTAACATGTCAGAAATGAAAATTTGGCATTCAAGACTTGGTCATATT
>NW_007425767.1:0-498 GCF_000475195.1 Diaphorina citri
ATGAGAAAAGTTTTTATGTCTTCTCCAGTTGGAATATTTGGGAGCTTCTTACCCCTCTCAATATCTTCTGGTCAGATTAATTTGGTATCTTTTATCTGTGAGGCAACCTGCTCTTGAGCAGGAAGGTGGCTGTTTAAGTATTTCTCTCTGTGTGCTTGGCAGTGCACCAGGCCAGGTTCCAGTGAGCACACCTGCATATTCACATGAACTGAATCAGCCGGTTTCTTTCACCTTCATTTCATATTCATTACTTCATTGATCTCTGCTAGTTCCAATATGTTGCAGGTCATGTTCAAGACAATATGACAAAATGTTCGATTTCCCATTTTCTTTCAGAAAAATCTCTAGGTCGTGGTAATTTCAAGGTATTGCAGATTTTATTTTGTATTGCTTGCTACTAAATTCGTTTTCTAAAACCCTCACATATTTATTGGGATATGTTCATCTTAAGAAACAACTTTATGGTTTTCAAGCTGCAGAATTTTCTTTCTTTTTGTT
>NW_007425768.1:0-498 GCF_000475195.1 Diaphorina citri
GTACTGATTTTCTCTAATCACGATCGAATAAACTACGGGCTAAAAAATTCCCGGAGGGACGGGCCCAGCTTGTTCTCCATCTCTATCTCCATCTCCTCCCCCCTATTCTATTCCTTCTCTCCATATCTTCTTCCTCTTTCTTTTTTCGTCTCCCTCCTCTTCCCTTTACTCCCTCCCTATTCTTTATTTTACTTTTCCTGCTTTGTAATTTGAAACTGATACTGGAAATAGGTAATAAGTTTTATTAATGAAAAATAAATCATAATGAAGATATAACATTACGGTTATTACTCGTGTCATTATGGGCTTATTCAATTTGTGTCAACCCCAGTGATCTTCAATAAAATGGTAATTTTGATACTAAACTTTTGAGTTTATAAATTGGTAATTAATTAGGGGTTAATTGGTTAATTATTTGTTTATTAATTTTATTTATTACCGTTATTTTTCCTTTATTATCTATCCTAATATTTTATACCCAGATTTAGCGCAGTACTG
>NW_007425769.1:0-498 GCF_000475195.1 Diaphorina citri
GCTAGCGGCAAAATTCATCGCAAGAAAAAAATCGCTTGGTTGCCGCGCGGAAGCCGCAAAATAAAAACCGTGCGGTTTTGGTGTGTCTAGGCCTTAAGAAATTGAAAACATATTCACCTCAGAACTAAATCAGTCACAAACCACACTTGATGGTGTCTAACTTGAGTTCTTCAACTCTCAGGAGTGAACCTATTTTATTGAACTGCAGCCTGCATGAAGTTTGGAACACTCAAATGTGGCCCACATCAAAAAGAACAAAAACTATGGCAAAACCAGTACCGTAACAGTAACTAAAACATGAGCAGAATGAAGTTTTCTTTTTTCTCTCTTTGTGTATAAGTACTTAGTAGGATTATCCTTGAATTGAAAATTTGAATACAACCAAAAATGACCTGAGAAATATAATGATAAAGCTCATTGGACAGAAATAAAGGATGAGAGTGTTTTTTGAGGGGTTTTTGGGTTTGTTGTTGTAGCAGCAGCTTCAGATTATTCATA
>NW_007425770.1:0-498 GCF_000475195.1 Diaphorina citri
CTCTCTCACACACATTCCCTCCTTCTCTCTCTCTTTTACTTCTTTCTCATTCTCTTTCTCCCTGTATCCCTCATTCTTGCTCACACATTCCCTCCTGTTCTCTCTCTCTCACTCACATTCCCTCCTGTTCTCTCTCTCCCTTTCTTTCTTCTTCCCTCTCTTTATATCTTCCCCTCCTTTCCCTCCTTTTCTCTCTCTCTCACTCACATTTTTTCTCTCTCTCCCTCTTATCTCAAGTATGATAATTCACTTTTGAGTGTGTTGGGAAAGAAATTCATTTGTCTTTTTTATTTTCATTTTTGTTTGTTTTTCTCTTCTCTCTACCTTCCATTCTATTCTATTCTATTTGTTCCCATTTTCTTCTTTTTAATTCTCACCCTCCTCTTCTCTCTCACTTCAAGTTTGTCTTCTTCTTTCTCATCTTTTCTTTTGTTTTCATCTTCCCCATTTCCTCTACCCTGTTAGGTACCTTTCTCTTCCGGATCCATCTATTCTACA
>NW_007425771.1:0-498 GCF_000475195.1 Diaphorina citri
ATTTTTTCAAGAGGTTTGACAGAGGGAACTGTAACTGCTAAGGTCTTTTCGTCCCGAAATCGAAGAGAGAAAGAAGACAGGAAATACAAAATTTAGTTTAGGTGGCGTGAGAGCGCCTTTTTTTACAAGGAATATATTTACTTATTTCTGCTTTATTGTACAAGCATTTATAAAATAGAAGGATATAACAAGGAATATTACATAGAAAAAAGGAATAGAACACAGAAAATACAGACAGGACAAATAGGTAGGACAGGGAAGGGACAAGGTAGGAAAAGACATACCACAGGACAGCGCTTATACTAAACCATTGAAAATCTAATACGACCGTCTTCTCAAGCCTGACACATCTAGGGTCCAGAGTGAAAATACACCACAGGTGAAATACCCGAATTGCTTTCAGCAAGCTGAAGCAGTGATCCCTACATAATATGGCGGGAGCTAGGACTCGTCATCTAGCCATGAGGGTTCCTACCAGTCGTTCAGACTCTCAGTATA
>NW_007425772.1:0-498 GCF_000475195.1 Diaphorina citri
CTCCCCATATCCTCTCCCCCTGGGGGAGGGAGATGGTGTAAATAATTGTTTCTCCCCCGAACATGACGGCCGAGGGAGAAGATGGATGGTGGTAGGCGGGTAGTCTTGGAGCTTGGAGCGGTGGATGAAAGAGGAGGAGGAAAGAGAGAAGGAGAACGGTAGAAAAGAGAGAGGAGGAAAGAGAGAAGGAGAAGGGTGGAAAAAAGAGGAGGAGGAGGAGGAAGAGAAAGGAAAGTAGAGGGAGGAAGGAAGGGAAATAGAGAGAGGGAGAGGGAGAGGAGAAGGAAGAGAGGTAGAGGAAAGAAGGAAAATAGAGACAGGAGGAAAGAGAGAAGGAGAAGAGTGGAAAAGAGAGAGTGGGAGAGGAGGATGGAGGGTGAGAGGAAGGTAGGTAGAAGAAGGAAGGGAAATAGAGAGAAGGGTGGAAAAGAGAGAGAGAGAGAGAGAGAGAGAGAGAGAGAGAGAGAGAGAGAGAGAGAGAGAGAGAGAGAGAGAGAG
>NW_007425773.1:0-498 GCF_000475195.1 Diaphorina citri
CTTTAAATCAACCATTTAATTTTCATGTAATAAACATTTACTATATGCTGATGTTTTTTCAAAGTTTTTCTTCTTCTTTTTCGTCCTTTGTGGTTTTTCTTTATCGCGTATGCAAATTTCTTCAGATCACTTATCAAGTGACAAAAGAACAGTGTTTATTTAATTTATGAAGGTTGAAATTATACAGATTCTGTAAACATGAAAAGAAACGGTTAGGAACGTTGTGAAACCGGTCCTATAGCTGCTATTTCTTTCCACGCTCAACTTAATTCAATATGTGAAACACCCAGTAAACAGAAAAAAAAACTAATGAAAAGCAAAATATAACCGAGTTAAAGTCCGTTAAAATGCGTCAGGTTTTTTTGGGTCACCCTTGTATCTTATTCAAACGGGAAGTGGGTTGTTTTGTGTTTTCAGTTAATTTTCAAGCCGGTAAGACCCATCCTCAATATCTTGTCACTACAATTTGCCTTCATTGTTCTTGTTTTCGCATCTCCC
>NW_007425774.1:0-498 GCF_000475195.1 Diaphorina citri
GTGGAGAGGAGAGGGAGGGGGGTGGAGTAGAGACGCGTGTTCGAGGCTGAGGCGGTGGATTTGTTTCTGTGGAGCAGATGAAAGAGGGGTGGTTAGAGATGAAATTGAGTAGACAAATTGATATATTATTATTTTTTTCAAGAGGTTTGATAGAGGGAACTGTAACAGCCAAGGTCTTATAGTCCTGAAGGGGGTGATGAAATTGACTTGACAAATGACAGATTTTACTTTTATTTTTTAAGAGGTTTAATAGAGGAAACTGTAACTGCCAAGGTGTCATCGTCTTGAAATCAAAGAGAGAATAATAACAGGATAGGAGAAAATCAGCCATTCTGAAAGCGAATCTGTTTTCCTGGCTGGCTGGCTTTTTCCTCTCCGACCTTCTCTTTTCTTTTCTTCTCCTTCGGAACGATAAGTCCAAGGTTGTTACAGTTCCCTCTATCAAACCTCTTCAAAAATAAAATCAAACTTTTTTCCTAAAAAGCTTAACCCATTGCC
>NW_007425775.1:0-498 GCF_000475195.1 Diaphorina citri
CCCCGCCGGGAATCGAACCCGGGTCTCCCGCGTGCAAGGCGAGCGCAGTGACCACTACGCCATGGGAGCTGACTACATTATGCAGAGTTACATTATGAACAATCGATTAATCGATACCCGATCAGTTATTATCGATATTTTCCACCTCTACCTTGAGCCAGTGTTCACAATAATGAATAATGATAATAAATTAATAACTAACCAATGAGTGAGTAATACGAGAACAGAGGAATAGAACAAGTTGCATTGCAAATTGTAACCTTACTCGTGCAACCAACTTGCAGTCTTGCAATGCAAGATGAATAATGCGTACCAAAATGATTCAATGATGCATGAATTTCAAGTCATGACAAAAGAATCTTAGGCATTGAAGATGTCCTAGGCACCTAGGCAAGGTAGAACTATTAGAAGAGGGTTCTATTGGGGTTGCCTCGAGAAGAGATGAACTTGGAGGAAGATTTGGAACGTATACAAGAAAGAAATTACTTTTGTTGTAAT
>NW_007425776.1:0-498 GCF_000475195.1 Diaphorina citri
TACAAGTGATCAAGTGAACAAGGACGTTCTTGTCCTAAATTTTTGATAAGATAAAATTTCAATTATTAAAGCCTAATTTTGTGTTTTTTAACTACATATCTGAATAGGTTTCAAGCTCAATTCAGTTACCTATCTAGTGAGCCTTGGTTCTTGCATATCTTTCAAGGATTAAAATTTCCTCAAGTGATCACTAATTACAGGAGTGCTATGAAGTCCTCTACTAGGTAGATACCTAAGTAATATGAAGTAATCTGATAAGTATGTATATTATTATCATTTGGTCTTGATCTTGATCAGCCAAGCTTAAACCATAATGTATCAAATTAATTTTGAATGTCACATCAAACTCAGGTTTCATCACTTGCAAGAATCAGTATTCAGTCATCTCTTGATTTTAGAATAGTGAGTTTATGTATTTCGAGTAGAAGTCTAGTGTGTAAACATCTTGATAATCATCATGGAAACACCAGATGATACATTCTACTATGTGTACAGCTG
>NW_007425777.1:0-498 GCF_000475195.1 Diaphorina citri
CAGTACTGCGCTTGATAAAGTTGATAAACCCGCAAATTTCTCTATTCCCGGCGCTTTATCCTGAAATTCCTGAACGCATAATGTTCGTTTTCGCAACGGCTGACTTTCTCCTATAGCCGTTACAGTTCCTTCTATTAAACCTCTTCGAAAAAAAATCTCTCGTTTAAACGTTGGGAGACATGTAGAATAGAATAGAAGAGAAGAGAATAGAATAGAAGAGAATAGAAGAGAAAAGAAGAGAATAGAAGAGAATAGAATAGAAGAGAAGAGAAGAGAATAGAATAAAATAGAATAGAATATTATGTACCTTGTTTATCCTGCTCGAATGAGACTAAAAAGTCCTTTACCCCAGCAGTCTAAACAACATTTATTTTATGGGTTAAATAACATGATATAACAAAATTTTAGCACCTAGGACACGTAGTAGGTTGCTTGTATACCGGGCTTTATATTGTGTCATCCTCACCTAGGACTAACGCTGCGGTGTGGTCTCAAGTC
>NW_007425778.1:0-498 GCF_000475195.1 Diaphorina citri
CCCCTTCATTTTCATAAGTGGAAGGTCCTCATCGATTCTTCTGTGATAAGTCAGCTATTCGCGGTTTGCTCGTGGTATTTGCGGATTGTTCGCGGTATTCGCGGATTGTTCGCGGTATTCGCGGATTGTTCGCGGTATTCGCGGATTGTTCGCTGTATTCGCGGATTGTTCGCGGTATTCGCGGATTGTTCGCGGTATTCGCGGATTGTTCGCGGTATCCGCGGTTTGTTCGCGGTATCCGCGGTTTGTTCGCGGTGTCCGCGGTTTGTTCGCAATATTCGCGAACATTTTTTTCCAGCTTTTTCACCGGTAATACTTGATATTTTAGATTTTTTTTCGCGAGAGTTCAACAGATTCTTTTTTTATGCCCTCAAAAGAGATTCTTTGTGACGGATGTAACACTTTCCCTTCTCTTTATCCCCAAAAGGTGACCACATGCAGTTGTCGCCCGAAATGTTCTCCCAGTTCGCCAAGGAGCGCCAACTTCACATCTCCCTC
>NW_007425779.1:0-498 GCF_000475195.1 Diaphorina citri
AAAAAAATAAAAATAATAATAATAATAATAAAAACATTTAAGATTAAAAAGAAATTAATGCCTATAAGTAGGGTATCTACCCTACTTATAGGCATTAATTTATATCTTAAAATACTCCCCGTGTAATAAGAAATCATATAAAGTATGAAAAAAAATGGATTTTTTTTTTCTTGGGAAATTCGAAGCAACATTGACTTTGGTTGATATCTGAATGAGTGACTTTCCGATTTTTACCAAATTGTTACAGTCATACCAAATTTCATTGCTCTAGGACAAACCGTTCTTGAGATATTTTGCATACCACCTTTTCCCATTTAAACACACCATGGGCTAAAAACCACTTTTTTGACATCAGGGGATCCCCAAACGGATATTTCCAACCATTTCCCGATTTTTAAAATTTGGACCGATTGCAATACCTACTTTCATTACTAGTATAGCTCGCTATACTGTAGTAATAGAAAGTAAAAAAATCTGGTGTGAACATCACACGACTTT
>NW_007425780.1:0-498 GCF_000475195.1 Diaphorina citri
ATACCTAATACCTCCATCTATCTACCTACATATCAGTTCAATTTGGAAAGCATGTTTGCCAAACTTCCTCTCTTGTGTCGTTTGTAAAATTTCTCAAATGTAAAGAAACGAAATGTGTATGTGCGGGCTTGGAGAACAAAGTTTGAAGTTTGTGGAGATTTATCGAGTAGAATGGAGAGTCCAGGGTACCTACCCACTTTGCTTATACTATCCGAATCCGAACTAGACCGAAAAAAGGTGCTTTCAGATGTTGAAGAAGACCTAAAAGGAGGAGGAGGAGGATGCGGAGGAGGCGGAATAGGAAGAAGAAGAAGAAGGAGAAGAAGAAGAAGAAGAAGGAGAAAAGAAGGAAAACAAGGAAAAGGAGAAGACGTGAATGAAGAAATTAAGTAGAAGAGTAGGAGAAGAAAAAGAAGGTGATGGAGGAGGAGGAGGAATTAAGAGGAATTGGAGAAGGAGGAAAAGAAAAAAGTAAGAGCAGAAGTAGGAAGAGAAAGA
>NW_007425781.1:0-498 GCF_000475195.1 Diaphorina citri
AATTGAGGGAAGAGTAGGGAGTTGGGGTTGAGGGAAGGTTAAGGAGTTGGGGGGGAGGTATTAGGACCCTTCTTAGAGATGGAAACTGTGAGAGCATCACCACGGAATGCGGAGCAATGTATTTTGCTTATAAATTTGTATCTACTTTCATCTTTCAACAGACAAAGACGAACAGACGGAGAGGTATAGAACGGAGGAATTGAGATGATGAGGGAAAGAGGGGGACACACGAGGTAACAGAGGAAAAGGGGGAGGAAAGGGTAAAAGAGGGGATAAGGAAGAGGAGCAGAAGAATGAAGGAAGATGAAAGAGAATAGGAAAGGTAGGGATAGAAGAAGGAACAGAGGGGAAGAGTTAGGTAAGGAATGGAAGAGGGGGAGGGGAAGAAAAAGAGGAGTTAAATAGGAAGGGGAGAATAGGGAAGACGATGAGGTGAGGTATACGGACGAGGAAGGAGAGCTGAGGGAGGGAGGGAAGAAATGATAAGGAATGGGAGGG
>NW_007425782.1:0-498 GCF_000475195.1 Diaphorina citri
ACACGGATGCTCTAAACACAAAGACATTGGTTCGTCCTCACGTAAGACTATTAACTCAGATTATTACAGGGTGTACAAAATTTACTTCAACATATGAACGTACCAAACTTAGAGAGGTAATAAGACTTACACCCATATTTATGAACAAAATGCTGGCTCTTAAGTTCGTGCTAAGCATAGTCTCAATCTCAAGGCATTTGATTGGTCAATTTTGACTTGAGACTGATCTAAGAACGATCATTCTTGTTCATAAATACGAGTGTTATTCTCTTGAAGACGGATGAACTTTGATAGAGGTAATTCTAACAACGGAGGTTTTGGAAACCACGGCCTAGAGTTTACAAGGCAGGCGGCCCTACCTTCCACAAGATAAGTAGACTGGCTTCTTTAAGTTTGGTAGGTACGTTAAATTTTAAATTTTTTCGATTCCCGGCGGGGTCAAGAAATTTGTATCATGCAAATGATTGATTCCGTGACTGGCTGTTGCGGGGCCCACTC
>NW_007425783.1:0-498 GCF_000475195.1 Diaphorina citri
TTATTGGTTTTTCAGAACAACTCTCTCATCAAATAAATTGTTAACAAATGGTATACCCATCCGTAAAAGCCGAAGCTTTTGAATTTCTCTCTTTTCTAGTGAATATTAGTTATTAGATAATTAGGTACCTTTCTAGTGTTACTAGTCGATTCTTCTGTCCACCCTATCGGCCGTAGCTTTACTCAAGTAACACAGATTCGTGAAAAACAGACGTAGCTGATATCATTGCAAGAAATTATAATAATGGAGCAGTTGCAAATAAGTAAAAATTATTAATAAAAGGTCGATTCCTACGTAAAAAGTTGTGAAAAATCCAAATCTGAGGTCAAAACTCCGAAAAAGTAACTTTAAAAGATCGAAAATTCAATTTTTAATTGCCGTTCTAATGAAAAAGTTCAAAGAGTTGTGACGTCAGATTTTACGTCGAAATGCGCAGAAACGCTTGCGCACAAACAAACGAAGCGGGAGTCATGAATTATGACGTCATCGCCTACGGGA
>NW_007425784.1:0-498 GCF_000475195.1 Diaphorina citri
CTCTACCATTACACATGTGACATGTTTGGCAACAATGCCTATTTTTTTGCTGTCACATTGATCTGGACACACTATAGTCAAAGGTTTGATGGAGGGAACTGTAACTGGTTACGTCTTATCGTCCCCCGAAAGCGAAGATAGAAGGAATGCAGGATAAGACCCGTTCCCCTTCCATTCGATTTTATCCCTCGAATGTCCTGTAGATAATGTAATTTAAATGAGAGTGTTCCCATTTACTCACGACACGATTTTTTTTTCTTTTTTCCCGAACTACACAAAATGTCCTTGTAGGCAATGTAATTTAAATGAGAGTGTTCCCATTACACACGACACGATTTTTTTTTTTCCGAACTACACAAAATGTCCTTGTAGGCAATGTGATTTAAATGAGAGTGTTCCCATTACACACGACACGATTTCTTTTTTCCGAACTACACAAAATGTCCTTGTAGGCAATGTGATTTAAATGAGAGTGTTCCCATTTACTCACGACACGAT
>NW_007425785.1:0-498 GCF_000475195.1 Diaphorina citri
CCTCCTGTAAAACTTTTAGCCCAGTTATGCTTTGTGTCTGTATTTTCCCATCCCGGACTTGATAATTCATTTTTCTTTTTCATCGCCATTTCCGGTGTTCAGACGGGGTCGGGGGCGACTTTTGGGGGTGATTGCTTTTGGGCTGACATTTGGTTTTAGTTACAATTATACTTTCGTAATTTTCGATGACACGTGTCATAACTCCATACCGACGAGCTCCAATTGATTTCTAGAGGCTTAAACCGAGGCGAATACAATAGTCCGTCCCTTATACCTTTCCATTACTATTGTAATAATAAAGGAAGGACGGACTAAAAAAGGGATGTTAGGCGCTAAAAAGTAAGTTGGTGAAATTTACAGTAAATCTAATTTAAAAAAATAATAATAAACTAGTCTTTAGTTATTTTATCTAAGTACTTTAAGTCAGCATGTGTAATAAAACATATATGTCTAATATACACGTGTGAAAGTTCCAAATAGACAACAGGTGTTTTTACC
>NW_007425786.1:0-498 GCF_000475195.1 Diaphorina citri
TTTTTTTTTTTTTTTTTTTTTTTTCAAATTTCAATCCGTCATTCTACAAGCCCGAAAGGAGTTCGCGGCTGTCACGACTTTACCTTTACCCTCAGGCCCCTCAACTTTTGCAGAGAGGTTCGATACTTTATGTAGCTCAAGAGTGTCTACTTGAAAAATCGGCTTCAGGCACTCAACCTTACCACAGATACTCGATAGGTTTTGTAGATCAAAAATGGCCCTGGGCCATGTTTCTGGATGGTACGGTCTGGCAGTTATTCATGGCCAAAGTTCCTCCATTTTGTTTTATACATATCTAGTAATATGTATACTTGTATACATAATACCTGTGGACCAGATCAAAGGCTAAGAATAAACAAAACAATTTTTCCTATCAATAAAAAAAGAAAACAGGGATATTTTATTTCTCAATTCAGATATAAAAATCAAGAAACAGACAGGCAGGAAAGTCAAAGGAGAAAAAGGATATGTAGACAATAGGAAAGGATTTGAAGGAAT
>NW_007425787.1:0-498 GCF_000475195.1 Diaphorina citri
TTTTAAATTGCTCACTTCACACTTGTGCTCTTAATGACCTCTAGTTTAATCAGAACTGGTATAAGGCACTCATCACACGGGCATACCTCACGAGCAATGAGCATAACACATGTCAAGTAAGTAAGCATACCTACAACACATGGCTATGGTATTCGTCAAGTAAGCATACTCGACATTCTTAGAGCGAACTGTGAACGCTGTAATCAGGTGGTTTATTCCTCTTGTGAGCATACCTGCATACCATATGGGTATCCTGTATCCATCTCATACCTGTGAGAATTGTGACATTTTTGGAGCAAGCGTTGAGCGGCCTAATCAGGTGCTTTGTTTATTTGCTGATGAAAATTAAGGAGAGCTTTGTGTTTTGGGGTATTTTAGGGAGTTTGCACCCGATATTTTTATCATATTGTTTACTTTCCATTACCCTTACGTATAGGGAACCTATACAAGGTAATGAGAAAGTATTTCAATCGGTCCAATTTTTTATTTTTTCCCCCC
>NW_007425788.1:0-498 GCF_000475195.1 Diaphorina citri
TTGGAGTTATCTTGGCAGCCAATCAAATCACTCGATAGACTTTAGATTGTGACCGATTGGCAAAGTTCAATACGAAGGAAAACGGGGACTTGACCAAATCAGCAGAATGAGTGTAAAGACAACGCCAGAAAAAAAAAAAGAAAAAAAATCTCGCCAGCCTAATTAGCTTGGTTGGTAGAGCGTCTGCCTTGTAAGCTCTAGGCCGCGGGTTCTATTCCCGCGTATTTTGTCCTGAACGGTTAATATTCGTTCTCGGAACGGCTGGCTCTCTCCTATCCTGTCTTCCTTCTCTCTTCGATTTCGGGACGCGATAAGACCTTAGCTGGTTTGAATCTCAACAGAGACACCATTAAAGCTTCCTTTTTTTATAATTTGACCACAAAAAAGAGCCCTAAACTCTGAAATAATAAATGGTTCTACATAGGCTTGCCAAATATCCAAAATGTCGATTCGGGACGCGAATCCGCGACCATAATCGCCAAATCCGCGAACAAAATC
>NW_007425789.1:0-498 GCF_000475195.1 Diaphorina citri
TGCTAAGGTCTTATCGTCCCGACAATCAAGAGAGAAGGAAGACAGGATAGGAGAAAGCCAGCCTTTCCGAGAACGAACCTTTATGTTATAAAAGTGTAACTTAAAACGGGCACCTTTTTGGGGCCTCCAGAAACCCGATCGATTTGAAAATTCAGTGAGAAAATTGCCTTTATGTATTGAACAAATTTGCTAAATCTGTTTAAAATCGGACAAACCGTTCGAGAGGTATGTTAAAACTAACAGACAGACAATTCAGACAGACAGACAGACAGACAGACAGACCGACAGACAATTCAGACAAACCAAAGGGAAAACTGTAGAGTTAAAACTTAGAACTCACTTTGTTTATTCAACAGGAGAGTAAGGTAATATTGAAATATATAAGGAGGGAGGAGAAGAGAGAGAGAGAGAGAAACAAAGAGACAGGGGAGAGAAGGAGAGACAGAGAGAGGTCACACAAATAGGAAATATGTATTGAAATACAGAAGGAAAGATAGA
>NW_007425790.1:0-498 GCF_000475195.1 Diaphorina citri
AAAAAAACGTTTTTTTGCTCTCCTGTAAAATTTGAAAAATGTTGGTTATCGTGTTTTGCCATCTTTCCACAGAAATATACTCGTATGAACTATTTGTAACTTCCGATCGATTTTCTAAATGGAAAATTCTGCTCGTCTGTCCAGACACCACTGACTTGACTCTAGAGTTGTTAAAATCCGAAGGGATGAGTTGAGCTTGTACGAATCAACGAAATATGACTTTTAGTGGGTTTGAAACTTAGATATCCTGGCAGTGGATCTGGATGTGCTGGTATCCGGATATCAATCCCACTCTCCCTATTAAAGAAGCATTTTCCGTGGGCGTCTTTTGAAGATTTCGCCCTCTCGAACAAAAGGCAAAAATTCCGGAATATAACAGAAACTGGATCGAAAATCCAGAATATACCAGAAACAAATGAGGAACAGAATCCAGTCTGAATGTGAAAGAAGAATTAAAAGAACTGAGAAAGATTAGCAACCAAATAATAAAAGTTATGT
>NW_007425791.1:0-498 GCF_000475195.1 Diaphorina citri
TTATTATTATTATTATTATTATCAGTTTCTTTCCATCCTTCCCTATGCTTCCTTTTTTCCACCATCCGATCTTTCATCTTCCGTTGTTTCATTCTTCTTCTTTCTCCTTCTTCCACAGTATACCTACTTAGATTACACAGTGTCTTGATAATATTTCCTTTTTGTCTTCTTCTTTCTTGAGTTTTGCCATTGTCACTACCTTCTTAATTCCTAAATTTCTTCAATAAGCATTCTTTTTTCGGTGTTTCGGTCCTGGCATTTTCACCATTAGCACGCCTTCAGAAATCAAGGAATGGAACTGCTTCTATTTTTTTTTTTTTGTAAGTGAATGTATGAACACACCTTTTGTTCAGTCGGTAGGTACTTATCAAGTTTTGCTCTTCTTTTTTTCACCTGGATTCCTTCCTTCTCTCTTTCTCTTTCCTGACTCAACTTTATCAATTTATATTTTGTCAAGTTCTTATTTTTTTTTTATTTTCTATTAAAAATTCTTGTTTG
>NW_007425792.1:0-498 GCF_000475195.1 Diaphorina citri
ATTTCCACTCTAGCTTTAGACTACAACATGCAACTGGCACTTCTTCCAATCCTCAAGAAGCCGACAAATTTCAAGGTAGAGATGTGGATGGGTCAGAAATTGTATATGTGAAGATGAATGTTTACTGAAACACTCATTCAAAAAATAGTAGCTTGTGGCTGAATAGAGCATGGATGGCAAAAACCCCATCAGTAATAACCTTAGTCAGCACATGATAATGTTGCATACACCTAAACATTAAATTTTGGGAGGGTCCCCAAATGCCAAATTTTGGAGCATCCCCCCCTCTGTCAATGTATTGAACCAGGAGGCCCCCTATCAAAACCTTGTGGGGGGGGAATTACTCCACTGGGGGTATGCAAAGTATATGAATATGATGTTAGGAAAGTACTCTTTACATTGACATTAGCTAACAACAACAACAACAACAACATGTCATCATTAACATAAAATCTTCATATCCAATTTGGTTTCAGTGTTTGTGTACGGTGCCACAGG
>NW_007425793.1:0-498 GCF_000475195.1 Diaphorina citri
TTTCTGCACTCAGTATTATATTAGTGGAGATGCCAAAACTCTCTATTTTATTCTACGTTAGGATTTGTCTAAATAACTCTTTCATAATTGGAGGTGTAATAATTATGTATTTATCAACACTGTGCCCATAACCAAGTAGTGTAAATTCGTGGAGATGACAAAACATCCGACATTCGTTCTATTTTACATGAAATTTATTAGTGGAGATATCGATACTCCCACAATGGTTCATTCTACGTTTGATTACTTTGTATTTCTAACTTGGGAGTAGTGTAAAATGGTGGAGATGTCAAAACTAACAAACATACAATCCACATCAACAGTAGGTACTGTGTGTTAGGTCTTCTAGAGTGTGAGAAGTCTGTGCCATTTTTCATAGGTTTGAATTTTCAGGCGGCATCACGCGACTCCGCGCCACTAAAAGTATGTGTTCACTGAGTAATTTTGATGCTACCAATTCCGACCGTGAGATATGAAAGAGGTGTTTCCATGTCCAAT
>NW_007425794.1:0-498 GCF_000475195.1 Diaphorina citri
TGATGTTGATCGACTATAGTGTACATAAACTATCTCCATTTCTCAAAATTTCTTTCCAGATCTCTTCTACGTTCTTCGTTTTTCTCTTTCTAGTCCTTCTCATTTCTCTCTTTTCCCTACTTTCGTATTTCCCTATGTCCATTTCTACCTCTCACTCTGTCCATTTCTTCTCAGCTCAGCCTCTCTCTCCCTCTCTTCTACTTCACTATTCTATCCTCTTCTCTCTTCGTCTCTTCTTCACTTTTCTCTCCTCTCTATTTTCTCGAAAGTTCCTTGAAAGTACTTCTATGATAAAAAATAATCTTCTCGAAAGTACTTCTATGTATTTCCCTCCTCTAGCCTGTCCCTTCCTATCTCTTTCTACTTCTCTCTCTCCCTCTCGTCTTCACTTTTCTGTCTTCCCTACTCCCTCTCTCTCTCACTATTTCTCCTCTATGCTGCCCGTTCCTATCTCTCTCCCACTCATACACGTGAATAAAGCTTACACGGGCCAAAATT
>NW_007425795.1:0-498 GCF_000475195.1 Diaphorina citri
TCTCTCTCTCTCTCTCTCTCTCTCTCTCTCTCTCTCTCTCTCTCTCCCTCTCTATCTCTCTCTATCTCCTTCTTTTTCTTTTTTTTTCTTTTAATTTTTTACGAAAAAAGGAAATAACAGGAGGTGGCGTAGGTGTAGGTTTCGTGTCTGTTTAGGGCTTGGGGTAGGTAGGTGTTTTTTCGAAACTTAGAATAGAATAGAATAATATTTATTTGTAATTAATGTTTAAGTACATTTTTACAAAGGTTGACAACATAACATGTAACATTATAAGAAGAAAAATTACGGGGTCCGCATCCGCAAATGGAGACCAAGACACCAAGTTAGGCCTCTAGATCTAGACTCTTTATACAAGAAAAATAACTAGACTCTTTAAGCAAGACAAATAACTAGATTGTTTTTTCGAAACTTACTCCTGTAGAAGTAGGTACCTACTTATCTAAAAAGGGTGTAAGTACCACGACCAATAAAGGTTGTTTTTTTTTTTTTTTAAAAAGT
>NW_007425796.1:0-498 GCF_000475195.1 Diaphorina citri
CGTTTCGAAATTTTTGCACGTGACTGTACAATATAGGTACCTACATGAAAAAATAATAGTTTCGTATCGATTTTTCTTTTCTTTTTCCCTAATAAAACCCTCCTGTCAACTAATCGTTCCTTTTTCCTTTGTGCAAAAATAGATATGGAAAGAAAATTTATTAAAACATTAGACAGGGAACAAAGCTGGCGTATAAAATCAAATAAAATGTGCATTGGTAGAAGACTAGGGTGAAGGGAAGGGGGATTATATGACTCCTAGTATACAGTAGGTATCAGGGGTTCTTACCCTCCCCTTGAAGCTTTTGATAGGGGGGACTGTAACAATGGAGGTCTTAACGTCACCAAATCAAAAAGAGGATAGGAGAGGAGAAAACCAGCCGTTTTAAGAACGAAGAGTTGGTCCTGGGCGGGAAAGCGGTAGGTCGCGGGTTTGATTTCCGCCCGGGGCGAACTTTATCTTGAACAGATAAGGTTCGTTCTCGGAACGGCTGGCTTT
>NW_007425797.1:0-498 GCF_000475195.1 Diaphorina citri
TGTCGAAATGATGAAGACTGAAGACAAGCCTATAAGTGCTTGTCAAAATAAAGACGTAGAACATCAACAAGAGAATAGTATGCATTCTTATCAAGTCATCCAATGACGTGAGTGTCCATCTGTCTATACGTAGATGGAACTTTACGATCAATCCATCAGTGCTAACGACTGGGTGTCAGAATCGGCTCATACCTCATCTAGTCATACACTCCCCTAGGAACTCCAGTACTCCAGACTCTAGCAGTCCCCTGGGAATACCAGACCCTAGGTCCGTAGGAAACCTTTAGGTATAGGGTTTTTTTGTATACTGAGAAAGTTGCACACTTTTAGTAGCATATATAAGTTCTGGGACCCACTTCGCCATTTGCGAAGGATCCCCGAAGCTCAGTTTGAGACCCACTGACAGTCGTACGTTGTTGCTAGCACCGGGGAACCCTGGGAGCATGCTATATAGTATGACATCATCTTCTAATTTAAACTACATGATTATTCCATGTC
>NW_007425798.1:0-498 GCF_000475195.1 Diaphorina citri
CTTTCAAACCTCTTAAAAAAAAAAAAAAAAAAAAAAAGCTGAGGTTAAACTGGCCAGCATTAAGCAGAAAAGAACCATCCATAAGGGTAATATTGCCTTATGGATGGTTCTTTTCTGCTTAGTGCTGTCCAACTATGGCTCTTGACAATTGATTTCTGAAGAAACGGTGTGTGAAAATTCTGGAACATCTTACCTATATCAGTCTGACAGTCCGGGAAATGTATTTCAGACCTTGCAAGTATACTTGTGGAGCCTTGAAGCTTCTTCTGCCAAAATTGTGAACCTCACAAACTATACCTACCTGTGGAGCCTTGAAGTTTCTTCTGCCAAAATACCATATGAAATGTTGAAGCTGCTCCTCTAAAAATAGCACTTGTACGGGTATGACAGTATCTGTCCATCTACTGACAGATATGAGAGGGATAGCTCAACATTTTTTGCATTTGTCACGAAAAAAGAGAGTAGGTATATTTTTACTCAGTTTTTTTTTTTTTTTTT
>NW_007425799.1:0-498 GCF_000475195.1 Diaphorina citri
TTTTTTTTTTTTTTTACGTCAAACAAACTCCACATTCGTTCTGCGTGCGTGTTTAATTTGTGTTAAAATATTGAAGCATTATATTTTCCAGTGTTACCCTTGGGATTCGGAACTTTCGCCGGTCAACAGGTCATTGACTTCTCTCTCCTGGAATGAACAGGAGGGAAAGGACCAGACAACAGGGCTTTGGAATTCGGAGACAGAGAATTCCACGAATTTTCAAATTTGAGAAATTTTGTTCTCAGTGCTTTTGTTCTTGTACCTGAAGAAGAAGAGAAGGAGAAGGGGGGGAGGAGGAGGAGGAGGAGGAGGAGAAGGAGATACAGAAGCAGAAGAAGAAAAGACAGGAGACTGTACTGTGGAATCAGCGATGACTCGAGACCATCTTTCACGGAGCCACTTTGTACTGTATTAAGGTAAAATTTGCACTTTGAACATGATCTACGTATAATACGAGATACGAGTAATATCTAATTGGATTCCTTGCATACTTTTTCA
>NW_007425800.1:0-498 GCF_000475195.1 Diaphorina citri
TAATAATAATAATAATAATAATAATAATAATAATAATAATAATAATAATAATAATAATAATAATAATTCGCCATTCTTCTCAACATTCAAAGATAAATCCGAGAAAAAATGTATATTTATATTGCAAAGATCTACCCACGTACCTAATACCTATCTTGGGGATATGGAAGATTTTTTACCCCCAAGAGGTTTGATGGAGAGATTTGCAACTGTGAGTGCAATGTGTATCGCATATTGCATAGTCAAATCAGTTTTCAGGCGATCATAAGATTTCGACAGAGGGAACTGTAACTGCTAAGGTCTTACGGTCCCGAAATCGAACCGAGAAGGAAGACAGGATAGCAAAAAGCCAGCCGTTCCGAGAACGAACATTATCCTTTCAGGATTAAATCCGCAACGGGCGTGAATCGAACCCGCGGCCTAGCGCTTACAAGGCAGACGCTCTACTAACCAAGCTAACTAGACCGGCATTCATGTTTCAATCTTTCAATGTCAAAC
>NW_007425801.1:0-498 GCF_000475195.1 Diaphorina citri
AAATAACATATTCATCATCTAGGTACTTCGCCTTTTCCCATGTTGGCGTTTTTAGTCGGTCCACCTATCTACACCATTAGTGTTTTTTCGTCAGGGGTTAACTTGGTTTTGGCGAGTTTATTTTTACGGAGTGCGGTTGCGGATGCCCTTCCGCTACTCCAACCACGTCAAGACATTAATATGAAAAGCAACCCAATATAATTCTGGTTGAAAAAACAATAGAATAAATGGGTAGGTATTAAAGGTAATGTAAACAGCAAAATGTTCAAGCTTCAAACTTTCAAATTTCAAAAAGTTCAAATTTTTAATCGAATTTCTTCCATTTCAAAAATGTTGCGCCACAAAATCCACAAATAATGAGAATGACATGAGAAAAACACGAGAGGGCGTGTGTGTTGATTTTTTTTTCAGTGTCGGAGTGCCACAAAAAAAAAAAAATGTGTAAAATTTAAATTTGCACGGAATTGTCATTGAAGTATTTGAAGTTGAGAAACGTCC
>NW_007425802.1:0-498 GCF_000475195.1 Diaphorina citri
CCCCCCCCCTCTCTCTCTCTCTCCCTCTCTCTCTCTATCTCTCTATCCCCCTCTCCCTCCCTCTCTCTCTCTCCCCCCTCTCTCTCTATCCTCCTCTCTCCCTCTCTCTCTATCCCCCTCTCTCCCTCTCTCTCTCTCTCTAACCCCCTCCTTCCTACTTTCTTTCTACCCTCTTCAAGAAGAACCAAAAATGTAATTATGAAGATACCACCGCCCCACAGATACAAAGCTCCTTGGGCTAACAACTACGGAGGTGCAGAGTTATCCATCAGTATGTAGAAGAGACGTGTCATAAGGTCATTTTGAATGGAGAACCTATTTTGGATTTAGATGGTTTATAGCGATCATACTGTAATAATGTAATACATTATGATATTCTTTAGATCAGCGATCGCCAACCCCGCGCCCGCGAGAGGATTCCCTTGCGCCCGCCAGCAAATTCTAAAGTGAAAATCATCTTGTAGGTTAAAAAAAAAAAAAAAAAAAAAAAAAAAAAAA
>NW_007425803.1:0-498 GCF_000475195.1 Diaphorina citri
ACGGTAAGTTTTCAGACGCGGTTAGCGCGAAATCGCTAAAATGTAGATGTCCAAGTATGGATATGTGAGTGTTGTGTGTTGTGGAGGTTAAAATGAACCATCGGGCGCCGTGTATTGTTAAGTTGGAAAGTGACTTAAAACCAAATTGGAATCCTGGTCAGGGATATACTTAATAAGTACTAGTTAAGTACTTAATAAGGATATACTTAATAAGTATTACTTGTACATAGAGAGCCGTATTTAGAGGGGACCGAAGGGGCCCGAGACCCCTCAAGCTCAATTTTTTTCCTCTAGAGTAGGCCAGGCTCCGAATATTGGGAGCATCCATTCCCCCCCTCGACAAAATTCTGGTTACGGTCCTATGTAATACATAGGTTCATAGTTTCACACTGTTCATTGAAATGTAAGTTTTGACTAACTCTGTAAAGATGAGGCAGATACACAGGATTAACCCTGTATACAAGTATCAATAGGTAGCAATTGATCTTATTAACATCC
>NW_007425804.1:0-498 GCF_000475195.1 Diaphorina citri
ATAAGGGTTTGCTGGGTTTGATATTGAATGTGTATGATCAGAAGTTCGGAGCAGAGATGTGTAAATAGTGAGTTATTATAAAAAGGAACTTCACTCTTCAGTTGATTACATGGTCAATAATGTAGATCTCAACTCCCTGTGGGTACCTTTAGGGATACGGAGTTGAAAAGTGATTTACATGTTCAGGTCCGCTGAAAAAAGAGTAGCTTTTTTTACAACTCACCACTTTTTACACATCTCTAGTTCTGAGGCTATCCATCATTGTTCATGTTTCGTACCTACATTAAGTCCCGATTGAATTGAATTGCAAGGACACAAGGGTCGTGATGTGAAGTAGTAGTACGTACAGGCACACGATCAGTTTTACATATCCGGCTTTTTAAAATGAAGTAGTACTATTGACATTGGGGTAGATATCTACTGCTGTAGCAAAATAATAAATTTTGCAATTTAATGTTGCTAGATTTTGGTCTAGCGTGTCTTGGGGTGCGGCACCTG
>NW_007425805.1:0-498 GCF_000475195.1 Diaphorina citri
TTGGCATTATTTGTTGTGCCCAGATACTAGAACGCTGTCTAAGGTTAGACATGGCAAGAGATGTCAAAACAGGACCAATCACATTCAATAGGCTCCCCCAACCCAACGCCCCATCATCCAGCAAACAGGGAGTGAATAACAGGGGAGGGAGAGAGAGAGGTAGTATAGGATGCTATAGAAACAGAGGAGGGCGATTAGTGTTCATGTTAAGTGCTGGGTTGTAAAACAAGTATGTAGGTAAACTTCTTGTTACACATTACTAATTACTATAGTGGCTTGGTGAAAAGTGTTGTCAAACACTTGGAAAAATAGCTTGAAAAAAGTCCCCCAAAGTCCACGGCTGGGATTGAACCCACGTCCTCCTGTTTACCAGGCGAGTGTCTTGACCACCAAGGCATATACGTAGGTATAATAATAATCAGGTACTAGGTATGTACTTATTTATCAGTCCCTTTAGAATTTAGAACGACGCGAAAAAGAGAAGGAAGGAGAGGGGAA
>NW_007425806.1:0-498 GCF_000475195.1 Diaphorina citri
TGGAGACTTAGATTATTTAATTGATGCGATCGCGTGAGAAAATAATAATGATGAAAAATCAATTAATCATTCTCATTTATTATTATTGATGGACTGGCCAAAAATTTCAGTTTCAAAACAAACATAAAATTCAAGGGCGCGAATAACCTACAGTCCGTTCTGTTAAAAGGCTTTAAAGGGGAAAAATTCCTTTAATAAGATTCCTATACCTAACACGAATCCACTTATCTATGTCAAGTTCAAGTTAGAGCTACTTTTACAGGGGTATAATTTTGTTACAATCCAACAAATCATAATAGATAAAGATATAATATTATGTACGTGAATAAATAATATAAATTTAATAATATACATTATACATACCTAGACCTATCCTACCTCTGAAAATACCTACATAGAAGTATGTTCACAGGCGTTATCTATACGTTATTCACGTGTTGTACCAATAAATATGAGCAACAAGGTTCTCAGTCTCTCACGATTTTATTGAATCAAAAT
>NW_007425807.1:0-498 GCF_000475195.1 Diaphorina citri
TGGACACACCTTTAGACATTGAATTGTAATGGAGGCAATGAACATTTTAGACATTGAACTATGCAATGAAGGGAATGATGAAAAGAGAAGATGTAGAAAACGGAGCGACATGCAACTCGCGAATGCCTTGAATACCTCCTTCCCCTGATCAGGCGACCTGAGTCGGGCACGAAATATAAGGGGGGACGGGCTCTTTCACTTCTTCCCTATATTAGTCTCTTCCCCCTTTTTAGAAAATCAGTATTCCGAGGCCTTTCATGTATTCCCGGGGAGAAAAGGGCGAGGAAGACCAAGAAAAGGTGAAAGACTGTATGAACCAAGACTTGATGGTAAAGATTTTGTTAGAACATGAGGTAGACAATAGGGCTGCCTGGAAAGGACCGACAAGAAACGTCGACCCCATTTAAATGGGGAAAGGAAGAAGAAGAAGAAGAAGAAGAGAAAATAAGTATTCCATAATGTAACCTATTTCATGGATGTTGTAAATACTTTTTCTTC
>NW_007425808.1:0-498 GCF_000475195.1 Diaphorina citri
TGAGGCAGAGTTGTCAATCGAAGCGGAGAGGTTGGGTTTCTTCCCAAAGGTTCTATAGTCTTGGGACTAGAATGGGCCAGCCACTCATTATCAGGAAGACCTGATCAGGTGAACCTGTCAGGTCTACCTGATTGTGAGTGTAGTGTGTCATCAGGTATCAGGTAGACCTGACTGAAACACCTATTCAGGTCCGCCGGTCAGGTCTACCTGATAGTTAGTGACTGGCCTAACAACGGAGGTTTTGTCGTCTTGAAATTGAAAAGGGAAGGACAGGACACTGGACAGGATAGGAGAAAGCCAACCGCTGCGAGAACGAACCTTATCTGTTTAGGATAAGACCTCGCTCGTTAGACTGCTGAGTGCTGAGGTAAAGGCAGTTTATTATTCTAGTCTCTTTTTTTTACTTTCCTTATCCTATAGCAGGGGTTTCCAACTAGCGGCCCGCGGGCCACATGTGGCCCGCCAGACCATTTTCGTGGCCCGCGAAGCTTTTTGATA
>NW_007425809.1:0-498 GCF_000475195.1 Diaphorina citri
ACCCCGCCGGGAATCGAACCCGGGTCTCCCGCGTGCAAGGCGAGCGCAGTGACCACTACGCCATGGGAGCTGACTGACTCTCCTAAATATGGACCTGATCACACTAATGTCACAGTTCCAAGCTTCCAACTCACTTCGTTGGAACACTTACTTGCACAGAGCATCTCTCATTTCCTGCGGCGTAGCCTTCCTTCCCGCGGGTACTAGGGGGACAAAGTTCGCTCTCGGCTTTACATCGTACCCAGTGGGATTGCCCGGCTGTAGGGTAGTCAGGTTTGGATTCACATATTCACCACTGGTGGACCAAGCATGCGCTGTAACAGTTGAGGGGAAACGAGGTTCAGAAGAAAGGAAATTCCGAAAGGAAATTACAACTTGTGTTTCTAGACTTTCTAGTTCAGTACTTGCTTTAAAATTTGCCTATCTCTGGGGGATAGTTGAAAAATTTGTCTGCAAAGCAGCGTTAATGTTGGTTCGTTATGGTCGATCGACATCGTC
>NW_007425810.1:0-498 GCF_000475195.1 Diaphorina citri
CTTCCCTCTGTCCATTACACATCATCGTTGCGAAAAACATGGGAGGGAGCGATGGGGAGGGAGCTAGCAACGGGGGGAATAGAGGAAAGGAAGCACTGTTCGGATGTCACAGTTTGCAATTTTTTATACTGTGTGTTTTGGTCGGTTGAATCTAACGTTGTCTACTTTGTTTGAGAAATATCTAAATCAAAATTGCGTATGCTAAAAACTCTAAGAAGCCAAGACTAGTTTAGTGAGAACGCACCGAAAAAATTCTCCTTTACCTATGTGAAAGACCCAAGAGGAGATGTGAAAATTAGCTAAACTAACTTCTTTTTCTAGCGTTAAATAATAAATTCAAGTTTTCTACACATTATAAATAAGTATCACCGTTCTTGCACAGTGACTGGGACCTTTCAGTGGACACAATAGTGACTGGGACGAGATCTAATTAATAATTAGGGCACACCTGATGTTTTAAAACTCAGCCAAAAAACATCTCCATCAGGGTGAGACAAA
>NW_007425811.1:0-498 GCF_000475195.1 Diaphorina citri
TATGAGTTCAACTTCAGATATCTCAGACATCACACTGAAACTGAAACTAAATCAAGTGTTACTTAGTAGCAATCTCTCACTCGTGCGATCTGACAATGTACAATACCTAGAAATCAAGTGAGTATAAACAAAGAATTGGAAATGTTCCAGTGAATCAGCCAGAGTAAGATAAATCATACTTTGTTCGATTTCATTCTACATGTACCGAATCTTTAATGTTTTACTTTCTCACGTGATATGTAAATATGAAGTACGTATGTACATACATAATCATTACTTAATATCTGCGTGTACCAACCTAGTTAACAGACTACCTACTAAGGTACTGACAAAGAAAAACTAAACATTTATTGCAACTGTCCGAATACCCACCACTCACGCTCAGGCTCAGACCGTGTACCGCATAAGTACGGTAAATACTAAATACATAACATTTTAAATTTATGTACAGTGAGTACATAGTTACATACCTACATATTCATTACATAATTATTTATT
>NW_007425812.1:0-498 GCF_000475195.1 Diaphorina citri
TTTTCTCTCAAAAGATTTATGTTTCTTTTCTTTTGTTCAAAGGTAATTTAAAAGAGCAGAAGAAATGAGATGAAAAAAAGGAGACTTTTAAAACGTAGATAAGTAGTTTTCAAAAGAAAAATTCCTGAAAACCCAAAAAGGGATGTAAAAGACCTACCGAACCTATAGGTACGTATGTATATCCATACAATCCATCCCTATATATACCTACTTGTTTAGGAAGGGATCCTGTTTTCTTCTTTTACAAGAAAATTACCCTTTTTAGCCCGTCCTTCCTTTATTATTACGATAGTAATAAAAAAAAAGGTATTGTGAACGGGCTATTGTATTCGCTTCGGTATCGTCTTTGTGTGTGTCTGTCTGTCTGTTCCCATAGAAGGACTTATCCTATATATCAAATTAAAGGTCTTTTTAGGCCAGAAAAAATGGTTTTTGGGGGATTTTTTTCACATTTTCTCACACAAATGAGCTCTGATCTTGAAATTTGTCGCGACGACC
>NW_007425813.1:0-498 GCF_000475195.1 Diaphorina citri
GAAATATGTAGTAGGAGGAACAGCCTGAAGATAAGGAATCTCAAGTTGCGTCTACACCACAAAGGACAAGGAAGGAACGGAGACATTTTTTTTTCTGGGTGTTCTAAGGAGTTCTGTTTTGAGCCTAAAATCCTTCCAACACCGTGAGATTTTCATGCCTGTGTAAAAGACGCGGAAATAAGAACTACAACAAACTACAAAGACATTGTAAACTTCTTGCAATAGTTGCAATAGTTTCCTTATCAACGCGCAAAATCGTCAGAACGCGTGGTCTCAGTGAGTCCACACTACAATCGACCGAAGGAAGCACCGAAGTCTATCTGTGTAGCTATAGACGCACCTTCTAGTCACGCATACCCAATACCCTTACGAAACACATACCCAATACCATCAAAAAGACATACAAAAATCATTCGGTGTTGATACACTTCGAGAGGGGAAAAGCCTTCCCAATATATGACAACTACCATCTCAACATTTTCAACAGGATCGGAAGTC
>NW_007425814.1:0-498 GCF_000475195.1 Diaphorina citri
GGAAAATTTGAGCGCCGCATTTCCTTGGAGTTGGGCGAAGGATATTCTCCTTGAGAAACCGGTGGCGAAAAAAACCGCACCTAACGTTGAGGATATCATCGCTGAAACGACCGACTCTGTGTGAGGAGAGGGGAAAAACGATTTGAGGGAAGTAAATGAGGAAGTAAACAAATCAAAATTTATGAACGTTCGAAAAACTTGAATATTTTTTTTCGTTCAATTTCAGTATTTTCAATTTCCTTTTTCCCTATATTTAAAATTTGAATTTCAATCGAAAAGTTTAGGAAGTAAAAAAATCAAAACACCAATGAACGTTCCAAATGCTTTTTTTTTTTACTGAATTTGAATTGAATTTCTATTTCATTATTGACTTTCACTAACACTGAATAAAAGTATTGAACAATTTCAACTTTTAGATAATTTTCTAGACAGATTCCGTCCGTCAGACAGACATTATTTCCGTCCATTTCTTCCTTAGTCTTACTTTATTTATTTATT
>NW_007425815.1:0-498 GCF_000475195.1 Diaphorina citri
TCAGCTCCGTTCCCTATCAGCTTCGTTCCCTATCAGCTCCGTTCCCAATCAGCTTCGTTCCCTATCAGCTTCGTTCCCTATCAGCTCTGTTCCCTATCAGCTTCGTTCCCTATCAGCTCCGTTCCCAATCAGCTTCGTTCCCTATCAGCTCCGTTCCCTAATCAGCTCCGTTCCCTATCAGCTTCGTTCCCTATCAGCTCTATTCCCAATCAGCTTCGTTCCCTATCAGCTTCGTTCCCTATCAGCTCCGTTCCCTATCAGCTCTGTTCCCTATCAGCTCCGTTCCCTATCAGCTCCGTTCTCTATCAGCTCCGTTCCCTATCAGCTCCGTTCCCTATCTAGCTCTGTTTACTATTTCCTCCTTCATTGAGCAAATAAGTTTTCTCTCTCCTTTTCTCTCTCTCTCTACTTGAAAACTTAGCTGAATATGTGTTTAAGTTTCCAAAGCTTCGAGCAAATACTTCTCTAATCCGCCGTCTTTCCCTCTCTCTCTCTCTC
>NW_007425816.1:0-498 GCF_000475195.1 Diaphorina citri
GACACCGAAGCGAATACAATAGTCCGTCCCCTATACCTTTTATTATTAGTAATAATAAAGGAAGGACGGACTAATGAACGAATCAGGTCAACAAGTTAGTTGGATGTGCGATTTAACTCCTGAAGTTCTTGGAAATGATCTAATACCTACCTACCAGCTAACATGTAAAAATATTTGCCTACTCGTAGGTATAAACAAAAAACAAAGAAGGAAAAGGAAGAAGGAGGAATAAGAAGGTGAAAAAGAAGAAGGAGAAGCAGCAGAAAAAGAATTAGAAGAAGTCACGGTTGGTCCAGTGGTAACGCGCTTGCTTGCCATGCAGAAGGTCCCGGGTTCGAATCCCACCATCGACAAAAATTTGTACTCGTTTTTCGATTGCAAATATTTCGACGGGTTACTTTCTGGTGTTCTTGTCTTGACCCACCTAAATGGGAAGTATTGTGTCTCTTCTCGCCCATCTGATGAGAGGCATACTACGGGATGGGCATGCTACGACAC
>NW_007425817.1:0-498 GCF_000475195.1 Diaphorina citri
CCTGGATCTGCCGGTTCTAAGGCCTGCCGTTTCTGCCTGTCGGTTTAGCAAGAAAAAAGGAAACTGATAAATTGTCCGGTCAAACGAAGTATGAGTTATTTAAAGGTGTCTAATAACTGACTCTTAACTACTACAGAATCTACAGTTCTACTAAAGGTGTCTAATAACTGACTTATCAACTTCCCAGTAGTTTCTCATGACTCCATGAGTGTAAGATTACTTGGATTACCAGTATCAGCCTACCCCGGTGGCCAAGTGGTTGGACTGAGTTTTAAACTGGAGGTCCTGGGTTCGAAAAGTAGCTACTTTAACCTAATAACTGACTCTAACTTCTACTTCCCAGTGTCTAACAACTAATAAGTGACTTATCAAGGAAAGAAAGAAAACTGAATAAATATGCTCTCAACTAAGAACTTCCCTTTAAAACAAACAAAAGAAAAGGAATGCTACCCATAATACAAAGGTCATACAACATTATGACCTTTAGTATGGGTAATC
>NW_007425818.1:0-498 GCF_000475195.1 Diaphorina citri
TAAAAAAGTCGTCTTATTTGTTTAAAATAAAATAGAAAAAAATCATACATGTTCTCGGAACGGCTGGATTTTTCCTATCCTGTCTTCCTCCTCTCTTTGCTTTCGGTATTATAGGACCTTAGCAGTTTCAGTTCCCTCTATCAAACCTCTTTGAAAAAAAAAATCATCATATTTTTCCCTATTGAACAAAAAATGACCCTTCTTTCACAAACCTTCTCAAAAAACATACATAGGTAGGTAGGTAAGTATTATCTATATTAGTAACATATGTAGGTACAACATGGTAAGGTGGGTAAATCATTGCTCTTTTTCTTTTCTCTCTCTCTCTCTCTCTAAAAAGTAATTCCATTTCTTGATCTTAAAAAAAGCCTTTTTTTGAAAAATTATGTAGCAAACTATACTTGAAACATTGTGCAAAGCTGGAGTAACTAAGATATTACCTAAGAGTCATATTAAGTTCCTCAGCTGAAAAAATACATGTCATCGCTGGGATTCGAT
>NW_007425819.1:0-498 GCF_000475195.1 Diaphorina citri
ATCCTTAATACGAAATAATGATAAAATTTATTTATTAACGATCACCCCTTCCACTCATCACGCTCTTATTGTTTGCCAGAAAATCTTGGTTCATTTCCTGTCCTAAGTCCATCTCCTGAGTCTTAATTTCCATGCTGAGTTCGGACAACCTCGCTGATCAATTACCTCAATATCTATTTGAAGTATTCTCAAATTTGGGATTTCCAGCAGAAAGATTTTTGTTTCAACCACAAACTCTTATTATGCAAACTTTAGTCTTTTAGAATAGTTTTTTTTCTTTTTGTTCTGAAAATACAAGAAGAATTACCCCTCCCCCCATGTCCCGTCCCTTTTCTCTAATTTCCCTCCCTTATCGACTTCCCAGTCTAGATCCGTCCATAGCAGTCTAGTCGCATGGTCACGGTCTTGGTTAGAGAGAGATCACGCCTGTCATCTAACCCTGAGTTTTGTGAGAACCAGTGCCAGGTCAACCCTGGTCAAAGGTGCTATCTCTCCAAA
>NW_007425820.1:0-498 GCF_000475195.1 Diaphorina citri
CAACGCAAATCGAGATTTTGTGCAGGTATTATACCATCCAGGCAGACCTTGTTTAAAACAGACTTGGAAAATGGAAATGTATCTAATACAAAAGAAGTACTAGAAAAAATCGTGGTTCGTTCAAGAACAATTCATCTTCATCTGATCTCAATATGTACGACCAAACTAAAAACTAACGCCAAATGTTTGAGCTGTGTCCACACGTAGTCGACGGCGTTCGATCGACGAGGTGAATCTATGTTGTCGAGGCAGTGTGGACGGTTTCAGTCGACATCGATCGACGGTCGCTATGTGTAAACACAGCTTTAGAAACTGAATTAAGTACATACTGCAGTCGAAATAATGCACGATCCATTTGCTCATAAAATTTCTCCTAAAAGCTCGCACATATTTTCCCAAGATTCTCCTTTTCAGAATCCACATCATCATCAAGTGCTGCGGTATATTATTAATTGATATTTTCATTTAGAGTTTAGAGGAGAATTTAAAAATAATATA
>NW_007425821.1:0-498 GCF_000475195.1 Diaphorina citri
GAATTCGAACCCAGGTCCTTCTGGTCAAGAACCGCTAGACCAGAGAGTGTATCGCCCTATCAAACGGTCAGCAGCATGGCACGCCGCATGATGCGTGGAGCATAGAGCAGCGGCACTATGGAGCATGGATCATCCTCGTGATTTCATTCTAGAATTTCCTATAGTATGGTCATGTTCAAATTGCGCCGACTTTATGCCTAATGATAGCCAGTCACGCTCAGAGCGTCTGACAGGAGTCGAGAGGATCAGGTACAATATGATCAGGCCTTCTGATGAAGTGTTTCACACATCGAAGCGTTTACCCCCTCATATGAGTTTAATGTGTTAACTGTTTGATTACATTTAGAATAGAATAGAATATAGGTACCTTGTTCATACTACCAGCATAGGTCTGAAAAGTCCCTTTACTCTCGCAGTCTAAACAAGGTCTTATATATAATATATTTGATTGGTAATAACATTACATTTTATGGAACAATAATTAAGACCTGTTTAATT
>NW_007425822.1:0-498 GCF_000475195.1 Diaphorina citri
CTTGAAAAATAAATTATTACCTCCTTTACTTTACAAACGAGAATTGTACAGAATTATGGAAGGAACCAAATTTTCGTCTCAAGCGGCATGCAGCGTCGCGATAGGACGTATAGCTGAGCCCCAATGGTTCAATAAAGTTAAGTAATGTTGCACGTGGTTGGTATACGGATGGGTGACCTTCATGGCAATCGCGTTCTGCTGGCTTTCACGGCCTCTTTCAGTCTTAGGTGAGGTTAATATAAGTAGGCGGATAGTTTGTCGCCAAATGGAGGGTAAAACCCCGGTCACAAAAATCCGCAGTTTATACAGTGATGTTAAACCTATTAAAAAAGAAAAGAAATTTGTCGTCTACGCCACCTACTAGCCGGACCAAAGGTTCCAAGTGAGATTTAACGGTGTTGATGTCAAAGTACGACAATCCCCCATGGATCTCAAACTTGATTACGAAGCTACAAAGGAACAAGACGACCTAATATGTAATGTTGGTATAATTAAAAC
>NW_007425823.1:0-497 GCF_000475195.1 Diaphorina citri
TTGAGTGTAAACAAAGTTATAGGCACAGAAAATTCAAATGAAGGAGAAATTTCCATATTAAAGTTTTATGAATATCGAAATTGACGGGCCTAAAACAATAAAAAGTAATCATAACGTTGACAAAACATTGTTTATAATTTGTAAATCGTGTGTACGACTTTAACAAGTGTGTACGTACCTTTATTTAAACGGAGTAGCATGTGTACCGTTTTGTCCCGTGTTCCCCTACATGTTGTAAAGATTGTTTGTATATTTGGTTCCCAAATTAACTCCATTGTTTACATCCTGCCCTGGTGTTTGTTGAAAATTTCGAAATTTCGACCCATTCTCCTCTGTTAAAATTAGAGTAATCTGGATTAAACCATTTGGAATGAGGTACCCTACATTAGTGATGCAAGTTTTAATGGAATCATGAATAATAAACCCAGTCAGCACACACGATTGGATGTAAGGCTCGAATCAAGCTTACAAATTCACCTGTGTAAGTTGGATGACAT
>NW_007425824.1:0-497 GCF_000475195.1 Diaphorina citri
TCACTATACAGGGTGGCCGATAAGTTTGGGATCATGGGGGGACGTCGGAGGTTGATTTTCGGGGGGTCTCAATGGGTCAATTTTTCGTTCGAGTTAGTTTTATGAAAGAGGGAACATTATACCTAATACTGTACCTAACAATGGAGGTCTTAAGGTAGAAACACTATACTATCACGTCACGTGAGTTCACGTGCATGATAGGAGTGTGACATGTTTTTACCGTCGTCGTCCCGAAATCGAAGAGATAAGAGAAAGGCAAATTCTGACGGAATATAGAAAATAACCAGTTCGGAGAACGAACCTTATCGGTTTATATTAGATTAGGGCAAAGGTCTCTCCCCGTGTGGGAATCGAACCTGAGACCCAGCGCTTATAAGACACAAGTGCGCTATCGCGCTACCAACCAAGCTAACTAGGCTGGCAAGTGGAAACAAATTAACTACAAACTTGTGAATAAAAAAAGTAAAAATCTGGTGTGAACATCACACGACTTTCCT
>NW_007425825.1:0-497 GCF_000475195.1 Diaphorina citri
ACTAGCTATCAGCGGATTCCATAGCCCACATGCTTCGGGCCTTGTTTCAGTATTTCTTTACCTTCTCCTTCTCCTCCTCCTTCTCCTACGCTTTCTTCCCTCTTCTTAATTCTCAGTTTGTCATTGCGTTATGTAAATTCTCCCTCTCTCTTCTCTCTCTCTTTTATTTCCTCGCAAGCAGTGTGAACACCCTCGAAAGAAGTCAACCTTGTGCTTCCCCAAATTTTCCCTCGAAGTAGAAGTCTAGAAGATTACATGGGTGCAACAAGCCTCAACTCGACATACAGCCTGGCTCAGAAGTCTTAGCGAACCCCTTGTAAGTTCCTTGTTTCCCCTTGTAACTTTCGACAGTAATAATATCTATATCACTAAGGTGCTTCTTTTCGGAAAAGTTCATCTATCTGTTTGTCGAAGGATATTACAAAATGGCGTACATATCGAAAATGAAGCATTTACCTACATTTTTATATTATTTACCTATTTGGAGATATTTATCA
>NW_007425826.1:0-497 GCF_000475195.1 Diaphorina citri
GTTAAACCATATCATAAACATTGTAGACATGTGTATATCACGTTGATTGAGTGGATATTTTGTATAAATACAAATCTCAACTGTATCACACGGAACCACAGTGTGATTCTAGAAGAATCGGAAGATATTTCCAAGATGGTGGACCAAAGGTTGGGGTCGTTAGTCGGGACACACATCACCGCATCACGATGGTGCTGGCGCGGTGCGGTGATATGTGTCCCGAAACCTGAACTTCAAATTTGTATTTACTAGTGATTCAATTCAATTCAATTCAATTCAATTCAATTTTTATTGTATTGTTAATACACATTATATACAATTTACAAATAATCACACAATTTACAATAAACGATGACGAAAAACAGGTATAACTAGAGACATAAGACACATATACCCGAGAGTCTCTGTGAGAAACCTTGCAGTTTCTCAGAGGGGGGAGAAGAGGCTGTAAAAGTCCTTGGGTTGAAGTGGAGTCCAGGAACAGACTCATTCTTCTG
>NW_007425827.1:0-497 GCF_000475195.1 Diaphorina citri
AGTCGAGGACAAACATTTTAACTTAAACCTGTAGCCCCGAGCCTTAGCCTTAATGTAATAGAAAGTTTGGCAAATGTGTAGTTGCAGTACACGTTGCGTTGCGAAAGTGTGCACCCGGCCAAACAGACAGACGGACAGACATACTAAATGTAAAGTTGAATTCAAAAATCACTTCTTTCGCTCAAAAACACGATAGAAATTGTAGATACAGCCACCTCCACCACTCTCACAGAACCCTCCTGGTTCTCACTATTACACTTTCAGGGGTATATACGTTTTGTATTTTGTTATAATGTTGGGCGATATTTCATTTCTTCGCTCAAATCCTTTAATACCCTCCTCGCTTTATGTGGAATTGTTGTTATTTTAATATTTATGTAAATTGTAAATGGTGTGATAAGATATTCATTTTATTGCATTTTTTCGTTATAATGGGAACAACAAGCTTGAGGATCAATGTACCACGTGACGAGCATTATAGGGAACATAGCGACATA
>NW_007425828.1:0-497 GCF_000475195.1 Diaphorina citri
CTTTTCCACAAGTTTGGCCATGCCTCGGGATGAACTAGCGGGATTCCGGAGCGAAGCGACGGAATTCAGCTAGTAACCAATAAATACGTCGAAAGTTCGTCAAAAATATTGCATCGATTGTATTCGTTGCATATCAGAATTCAGAATCATTAACAATAGTATACAGAGTGTTTCAAAAGTCCGGGGACCCCTGAATATTTTTTGAACGGCTAAAGATGGGAAGCTGAAATTTAGGGTAGTGATTTATCTTTTTAAATACCATTTTTTGAAATGGTCGCCAAATTTTATCCGGAGCCAGGATCGATCCCAGGGGGTCCAACTTTAAATTTTTAAATGAGAACCCCCTACTTGTGATACATCATATCAAAGGTCTTAAAGAACGTAGTACTTTGGTATAAGATTGAGCTCGATCCGTCAAGCAGGGACGGAGTTATGGTCTATTCAAATTTTCATATTTTCATGTTCTCCCGCCAATAGGAGGAGCACCAAAAATGGAA
>NW_007425829.1:0-497 GCF_000475195.1 Diaphorina citri
AGAGAGAGAGAGAGAGAGAGAGAGAGAGAGAAAGAGAGAGAGAGTCGTATGATTCGTCTTGTATTGAAATTTCAAGTGCGATTGTAAATTGTAGTGATGTACGTACCAAATGGCAGGGAGCCAAGATTTACAATTTATATTTATCCTTCGCGTGTTACTTAAGTGGTAAAATGTAAACCTTGCTTGAGGAGGATGAAATTGATGATGATGATGAACTTGGGTTAGTTGAGACTTACACGAGTAATATGGGAAGGGTCTTTTTTTTTCCTTTCAATAAAGAAAGTGTTTTTTTTTTAAGAGGTTTGACAGAGGGAACTGTAACTGCTATGGTCTTATCGTCTCGAAATCAAAGAGAGAAGGAAGACAGGATAGGAGAAAGCCAGCCGTTCCGAGAACGAACATTATATCCTACAACAAACAAAGTAATGTAATCGGCTGAATTTAAAGAACATGACCTGTTTTGTGGGTAGCTCAATAAATTAACCTTAGGGACCTGT
>NW_007425830.1:0-497 GCF_000475195.1 Diaphorina citri
GGAACATAGGAAGACGAAGAAAATCATAGATGAACGACAGAAGACGCGTGAGGAAGAGGACAAAGTTAAACAGGTGAGAGAAAAACTTATTTCCGCTAGGTTAAGGCAGACGCACTACCAACTGAGCTAACTAGGCTGGCGTTAAGTTTAAACCGAATTCAAACACACTTTGTGGACCCCGGTCTCAGTGATCTGTTGTTGGAAAAATCTGGTGTGAACATCACACGACTTTCCTTATCCTATTGAATGGTGCTTATTTGGGTGTTCTGTTGTAACATTTACAATATTTCTAACTGTTTAGTCAGTATATGGCTTAAAACCGCCAAAAAGCGGTCGAAACCCGTCCAAAAGAGCGGTCAAAATACCGCCAACCGCAGCACCTATTTTAACCAAACGTGTTGCATCCTTGTCACATTTACGAACTACATACCAAATTTCAAGTCTTTAGCTTATACCGTTCCCGAGATATTGTTAAATTACACCGAAAACCGCCAAAA
>NW_007425831.1:0-497 GCF_000475195.1 Diaphorina citri
TGATTCCGTGACTGGCTGTTGCGGGGCCCACTCAGCCTCGTGAGGGAAATGAGTAGCTATGACATATAAATGCGCATAACGGTGCCAGCATGGTAGGTAAACATTGGATTTTAGGATAATTGACATATTGGGAAAATCCTACAATGCTGTAGTGAGCACCAAAGTTGTGACATAATAACACAAAGAAACTGCATTTTAATATTCTCACTTACATCTCGTGTACTGAACCGCTCATCACATCGCTTACAAGGAAAAGTTTCCTTCCTTCTCTTCTCTCTACATGCAGCCACATGCTGTTTCCAGCTTGTATATCCCAGCCAGGTCTGACCACAACTATTACATGAGAATGTTTTCGGATGTAGATGAATCTTGTTGACGTGGTCCTTGAGATGATGTTTCTGATAGAAGGAAAGCGAGCAATACTCACATGGGAATCGGCGCTCCCCTGAGTGCAAACGAAGATGAACCTGAATAAAATCAACACAGGGTAGACTATA
>NW_007425832.1:0-497 GCF_000475195.1 Diaphorina citri
TTTTTTTACTCATCAATTGGTACACTGTTGAGAAACCGATTTCGAACACAACGGAGTTGTACGAGACTTTTGGTTAAGAAATCGTCTTACTTTAATGGTATGAGAATATTGAGAATCCGGACAATCGGTATTAAATGATACTCGAGTTACGAGTCGCAACTGTCTTCTTCTTCTCTATGTAAAAGGCATAGAGACTCGTCTTTTACTGATATTCCAACTAGCAAGATGCCACACACACACTGAGTGTTGAACACTGAGAGAAGTTACGACCGCGACTAAATCAAGCAACATGAAGTACATACTCGTACCATCCACCAACACAAATGAAGTACGAGAAGAACATCAGGTAGAAAATTTAGCGACGAAAGAAAAAGAAAATTTCGGAAATCTTGTACTGTTAAAATATCATTATTATAATAAGAGGGAATTAAAAAATATTCAGAGGGGCTTCCCTTGATGGTTCATGACTCCCCTCTCCCCACCTGTTATGAGTTTCA
>NW_007425833.1:0-497 GCF_000475195.1 Diaphorina citri
TACCTATCTGTACCTAGGTATTTACCTACCTATTTGTACCTGGGTATCATTAGTGAAAACGTGCTCTCAGGACCTTCACCAACTCTGTATCAAAACATGTTTATTTACAACAAATCAACACATGTTGTATGTATACTACAATAATATGTTGTAGACAATGATGTTGTAGAGAGAAGACAATAATCATAATACCTATATTGGATAAAAACAATCCGTGTAAGTACCTACATCTGATATTATCTATCTAGGTATAGGTATTAAGGTACATATATGTTCGTGTACCATTCTTGTACCTGATTATGTATAGGTATACATGATTAGGTAGGTATGTATAGGTACCAGGGTAATTTAAATCGGTCAGATTAACACCATCAAAATAGTGGGTAGGTATAACTACCTACTTGAATGGATCAGTTGCACTTACTTGGGTGGTGTTTCAAAGTCATAGAGCAGGAAAAATGAGGACCAACAGAATTTTTCTTTTTCTTCTACGACTT
>NW_007425834.1:0-497 GCF_000475195.1 Diaphorina citri
ATTATAACATCATAAATAGGTTAGCTATCGTTGATGTATTGTAAGCTAACAGAATTACCGACTGACAGAAATGGCGAGTGAAAAAAAATTGTCTAGATTTTTTAATTGTGCGATGAACCTATTTACTAAATTTTCTTGGCACGTTGTCTGTCTACAGAACTACTGATGTCTGCTATGAAATTCTGGATCTTGTGTAATTTGCTCACAGTCTAAAGCATTTTTAAGCTTTTCTTTTGAAGGCCCACTCATAGATTTCCAGGTATGTACTTTTTAAACAAGTATCTGTCCTTATATTTTCTCATGTATTACCCGTACATATACCTAAATCTGGAGGAGTACAAGCAGTCTACAACCAATCCAAGAGACGAGCTACAAACATACATTCTCGTATAGGGAATAATACTTTAGATTTAGACACACAGATACTTGTAATTATACAATGATACACGATTTAACACAACCAACGATTCAATCCAATTAAACCAAATCGGTAAAAA
>NW_007425835.1:0-497 GCF_000475195.1 Diaphorina citri
ACTTTGTCCTATAGGCATCATCAGAAGATTGAACCCTACAAGGTACCTATCTAGGTACTTAGGACCATTGAAGATTTGATCCCAATTACCAACCTACTTATAAAGGTTCAAGGCCCTATTAGCCCTATAGGCCCTAGACTGTCAGAGTGTAAACTCTGTCTTCGACTAATTGAGGCTTAACCTACAAATTTAAGTGGATATCTATCTGTAACCTATACCAATAGGTATAGGTAGGTACCTACCCACATAGGTAATCTAAAAGTGTGGGTATCTATACTTGATTTTTTATTTTTATTTATTCCTAGTTTTATTTCCTATTATTTGTTCACTTAATCGGAAATCACTTTCACCTTTGATGTGGGTAAAGTGTCATCAGCAAGAAGGAAAGTACCCAGGTCAATACACCTTCTATGTAAGTTACGTATACCTATAGGCACTCTAGAACTTCTTATAACTATAGCTACCTATAGCTTATACCAGGGATTTCCAACTTCCAT
>NW_007425836.1:0-497 GCF_000475195.1 Diaphorina citri
TAAAGGTTAACGGTTTTTGTAGGGTCCCTTTCAAAACTAATGAAAGTAGCCCAGAAGTAATGGGCTCGTAATGAATGTAAGAATTGTAAGAGGAAAAATCTCCATGAAACTTTCCAGGTAAGGAAATGAAAAACCTTGAAGCTTTGATAGCTTTAAGATTGTTTGATTGATTAAAATGAACAGTATTTTTTGTTATACATATATTCCATATTTGTAACCTCAAGTTTATTCAATCAGTTCTCGCACTGGTATAAATGTTGTTCATTCAAATAATGATGCACGATTGCACGACAGCACACGAGAAATAGATTTTGTCTTGTCTCGTAAAAAATACGAGAATTTCTTGTCTCGCCTGCATCACTAAATACAATACTATTTTTGTCTGTTCTCAACAGAGCCTTCCAGTACAGATGAAGATATCGCCATGGGCGAGGATCCAGCACATACACGACGTAGTGTTACCAATGATCCTCAGGTAAATACCAATGATCCTCAGG
>NW_007425837.1:0-497 GCF_000475195.1 Diaphorina citri
TGCTTGGTAACATCAGTTATGTAAATAACAACGACATTGCTCAATGCTCTCATACTAAAAACAAAGTATTTTACCAAGTGATGACAAAATTGACCATAGGTTGGTAGAAGGTACTCAAAGCAGAATAGATCCTCTAATTCCTCTATTAGCAGCTATCTTAATCTTAAATCCAAGTACCGAATGTAATGCTACATAATAAGTAAATAGTAAGACTATTAAGTACATACATAGTAAGATTAGTAGGTAAGTATTAAAGTAAGACTATTAGGTACATACATAGTAAGATTAGTAGGTAAATATTAAATAGTAAGACTATTACCTAAGTACATACATAGTAACATTAGTAGGTAAGTAAATAGTAAGACTATTAAGTACATACATAGTAAGATTAAGTAAGTAAGTACACGGTCAAATTAATACCTAATGTCTTAATCATTTAATCTTTCTACTAGACAAAACGAGCATACATCAGGGTATATCCAAAACATACCACCTAC
>NW_007425838.1:0-497 GCF_000475195.1 Diaphorina citri
AATTTTGTGTTAATACGAAGACAAATTTCATGATTAGTGGAGATGTCAAATTTACAATAGCTACTCCATACCGCTACAGTCTGAAGACGGGAATGTGAGTATCACAAGTAAATTTCTTTATTACCTTCTAAAAATCTAAATGGATAGAAGCAAATAGTAGGTAAGTCGGTTGGTATTTTTTGTGCATGTAAAGAGTAGATAGGTACCTAGGTAAGTAAGTAGGTGTTTTTCTAGTAAATAGCCATCCCACGCCACTGCTTTAAAAAGTCAATCCCAAGCTCGCGGTCGCATTTTCATTTAACATTGCGGTATTTATTTTAATACCAATGGGACCATTTTTCCCCCCTGATTGAATCTTGTTGAGATTGCATCAGCATTTGAGGCAGAATAGTAATTTGTCGGCACAGAGAAGTAAAACGGAAATTCTGTTCTTTTTTTTTTAATTCTGTTCTAGTACCACTAGAAGAAGAAAAAGGACGAGGAGGAAGAGAGGGAGA
>NW_007425839.1:0-497 GCF_000475195.1 Diaphorina citri
CGAGTTTCCTCGACAAACTCATTAACACCAATTAATCCTGGCATGGTGATTGATGTGATTTTGCCAGACCAAGACAAAAGAAAATACTCTTATCGGGAAAACTACACCATTGTTATTATTTAGACATTCTAGTTTTGGGAAAATATTTAAGAAAATTCATGGTTCACAAACACAAAAATAAAAGTGATTACAGATTAAAATTTCAATGGGCACAGTACACAGTGGAGTAGAAAGTGTTCAAATAAACACTATTCAAAGAAAACCTTTCACTACTCAAGCAGTTTTGTTTCAACTTTTTATTTATCCATTCTTCATTGAAGGTACAACGTCCGATTTGGATAAAAGTGGAGAGATCAACCGAGACAAATCCAGAGAAGAGTGAACTCCTAAGTAGTAATCCTCTAATACACGAAATCCAGTGACAGCTGCTCCAAAAGGTGCAGATTTGCACGAGAAGAAGTGGAGGAAAAGAAAACAGTGAAAACACTGCAGCAGCT
>NW_007425840.1:0-497 GCF_000475195.1 Diaphorina citri
GTTCTCGGAACAGCTGGTTATCAATAATCTTTTTACACTGGTAATGCCACCACTAGTTGCTACTCGATTAAAGTAGCAATTGTCCTCACGAGGCTGAGTGCACCCCGAACACCAAGCACAGAGCCGAAAAAACTTCGACCCCACCGGGAATTGAACCCGGGTACTCCGGTGTGCAAACCTAGTGTGATACCCGCTCGCCCACGGAAGCTACCTAAGACCAATTTAATTTTTATTAAAATTTCACTGATGATTTGCAACACTTTTTTAGTGTCCCTTTTCCCCTATAACCTTTGCTCTGTCAGATATTCACCAGCAGCACCTTTTAATTAATTTATCTCGTTCTCAAAAAGCCATAAATCGTCTCATTTATTACTTCAACCTACCATTTTGTTTCAGATATGAGATATATGTATTTAAACCGCTCTCAGTTTCATTCATAAACTCGAACAAATTATGTAAATCGCCTCCATTAATAACAAAATTATACTCATCATTAC
>NW_007425841.1:0-497 GCF_000475195.1 Diaphorina citri
TAAATACCTACTCCACCACAACGCGAATGCAGTCTGTCATTTCTGATGAGATTATAGCCAGGAATAGAAGCTAAAACAAGTTAATGCTAATATGACATCATTTGAAAGCATGTTCTTCTCTTTCAAAGCTCTTGTTATGTGCGAGTTGACAAGCATCAAAGAGCAATTGAGTAAACAAGATGAACGACTCAATAATCTTGAGCAGTATTCGAGAAGGAATTGTCTTCTCATCCATGGGGTTGCAGAGGTTGGTGCTGGTTCTGAGAGGGAAGATGATTGTGTGGCATCTGCTGTATCTATCTTCAAAGAGAAACTCAAGATTGATGTCCTGCCATTTCATATTGATCGAGCACATCGTATTGGCAAGAAAGATAGTGGGAAGAACAGAGCGATAATTGTTAAGTTTGTTTCCTACGCTCAAAGAAGACTTGTATTTTCCGTGAAGAAATTATTGAAAGGTTCAGGAATTCACATCACGGAATCTCTCACAAAAATGA
>NW_007425842.1:0-497 GCF_000475195.1 Diaphorina citri
AAATTGTCGTCTTATTAGTAAAACCACTTTACCAGGTCCGCCTTAACAATAAAGCTTGATGTGAAGATTCACTTACTCCCAGGTCTACAATCTCATAAACATTTGTCTCTGAACGTTCTCGGATACAGTGCCCGAACAGTCTCCTAACGTTCTCAGAGAGAAACACTTTAGAATGAGATTGTAGACATGGCTCGTAATAACAGTTTGATCAAAGTCTTTCAGTAATCATACCTCAAGGTCAAGCAGAAAGTTTATGTTGGATTAAAATTTTGCACGGGTTGCTCTCTCGAAATTAAAATTGGAGGGAGTATGGTATATTCGCCATTTTCCTTCAAAAATAATCCGTTTTCAGAATAAAATAAGTTACCAACTGTTTCGAAATGAAATGGAGATAGGAAATATTAGTGGGTGTGCCAAAATATCCTTTGAATTATGACGATAGAGAGAGAGAGAGAGAGAGAGAGAGAGAGAGAGAGAGAAAGAGAGAGAGTCAAAGT
>NW_007425843.1:0-497 GCF_000475195.1 Diaphorina citri
CTTCGAGCTTCATTTTTCTCCTGTACTGTAGGTCAGACTTCAAAAATTTGGAGCATCCACCCCTCCATTATTATTGTTGTTTGGACCTTCGGGGCCCCCCTCGGCTATATACGGCCCCTGCCACCGATATGTAAATAAGTTAATGTTTAATTTTAATGGACAGAAACAGTATGCAGGTCTCGATATACCAATGAATTTCATGCTTCCTCCCAGACAGAAAGTTTTGTTACCAGTAGTAGGTATGTACCGTTAGTATTTTAATGAATATAAGGTGGAAGCAGGGCCGTATCCAGTCGAGGGGGGGCGAGGGTGTCCAAACAGTAATGTTTCACAAGTTGCCAGTTTACATTTAAATGAGTAGGTACAAAAAAAATAATTATGTCGTTATTGTTTTTTTTTTTTTCACCGACAAATCGACTGGTACGTGCCACTCTGAAAACTACCCTATCCACAGTTGAAGAGTTACGGGTTCGAAACTCGGTAAATTTTAATCAAAT
>NW_007425844.1:0-497 GCF_000475195.1 Diaphorina citri
GTTTAACTTGAAATGAAAATCTTGCCAAATTTCATGAAATCTAGCCAGTTATCTCAAGAAATGACATGAAATTGGCAAAATTGTTCGTCTTAAGTTAAACTTAAGTTTATCTTTAGATTTCATACATACGGGGGTTAGAGTAGCTAGATGATAATGATAAGGAAATAAATTATGTTTACCTATTATGTAAAAATAATATATTTATGAATGATTTACCGAGCATTATCAGAATGGTGTTTAGTTATTTATTTACCTACGATATCTATAGGTACCTATATCTAGGTACATTTTTTAGTCCGTCCTTTTGGGGGACCTCAAAACGTGTTTTGGCACTAAAAACTGACCATCGAAAATTTGACCCGATTACATTACTTTTCTTCCTATAAGATAAGGAAAGTAAAAAGAAACTTATCTGATCAAAATAAATTATTCTTATCAAGACAATTTCGATTAAGATGATTTAAATTGGTGAGCTTTCGATGTCACTCAGGACATCA
>NW_007425845.1:0-497 GCF_000475195.1 Diaphorina citri
CTACGCCACCAAGGAACAAAACGTCACCCTAGGGTTCAACGTATCCATGCTGACCACTGCGGGAACCATAGCTAATACCGGCCCGCCGCCTACTTGTCTCATGAAGATAGTGACCAGGACGGGCCAGGAGATCAATTCGGCCACCGTGGGAGACAATCTGATGTTGCAAGTCGATGTGCAACCCAACAGTAAGTACAGATTTGTCTATTTCGCCTGGTAAACGGGCGTGGGTTCGATTCCAGCCGAGGCACGGAATTTTCTTCTCATTTGTTTAAGAATTTGACCACATAATAATGGAGCTCTAAGGGCTGGGTTTACAGTTCCCTATACCAAAACCCTCTTGGAAAAACAAACTTTACCTACTTACTAGACTTAAAATTTGGTAATTTCACTGCTTCGTCTATTTCTCTGGATAATTTGACTCTTTGTCCATTTCTCATAATTCTTAGACAATTTCATATCATATATTTGTTCCTCCCCCCTTTTATTATTATTAT
>NW_007425846.1:0-497 GCF_000475195.1 Diaphorina citri
ACCTGTAACAACGGAGGTCTTATCGTTCCTGAATTGAAAAGAGCACAAGATGAACCCGCGACCTAGCGCTTACAAGGCAGGCTCGCTACCTTACAATCTAACTAGGTTGGTTCGAAATTCCAACTGCTCGTCCATAACAATAACCATAGACCTTGGACCATCGACCCTAGCCTAGACCCTTCTGGACCATCGAGTCTTGCCGAAACCATCGACCGTCGCACCAATGTTGTTCATAAAGGAGCCTGGAAACTCCTGCTTTTTTGATACTCTTGAAAAATTTGAGGTCAGAATGTTAACAAAACCATCTACCCTCGCAGAACAAATAGGTACTCTGCTCAATTTCTTCATTTTCAACGAGGCTATCTATGGTGAATGCTACTTTGAGGCCGCTTACATTCATTATCATGGTTTGTTTATTTTCTTTAGTGGCAACCTCTTTGGTGGCTATCACCATTAATATCCTTTTTATATTTATATTTTTCTCCATCCTTTTCATT
>NW_007425847.1:0-497 GCF_000475195.1 Diaphorina citri
TCCAGTCGATAAATTCGTTTTGGTTTTAGCTTGAACTTTTACTTTGAATTCAGAGCCAAATGTCGCAAACGAAAGTTGGATTCGTGTTGAAAGTTGGATGTGCGGTTTTTATGAGGCTAGGTGATAGGGAGGACCTGAGTATTGATGAAGCATCTTGCCATCAATCAGTTTGGTCTCTGATTTTGATTGATGTATCGAAAGTCTCATGTGATAGATCGATTTCATTCATATTGATGTAACTGAGTGTAGTGACGTAGGATGTGATGGGAATACCTTGTCCGAAAATCTATTTCATGATTTTGGTTCTTTTCCTCCTTCTCCTCCTCCTCCTCCTCCTCCTCCTCCTCTTCAAGTGTTGATCCGATCTCGGATGTTGGGATCAGCAAGGCTTTACTTGGCTGGTTGTGATTCTGATATGGGTAAATTTGAAAATCAAGAATCACACGGAAAAGATTAAAAACTATCCTGAATATATTCATCATTATTTTACTTTTTAT
>NW_007425848.1:0-497 GCF_000475195.1 Diaphorina citri
ATCTCACAAGTCCTTCTTGTCCTCACTTGGTTGTTCATTGGTAGGTTTGCTGAAGTACTTGTTCTTGTAGTTCTGAAATCAGAAACACAAAGTATGAATTTAAATTGCTATCTAAAGTTCAGTAGAAGGAAAACCAATAATTCATCAGGGAGCAGGGAGAACGAGAAAGAAAAAAAAAATCGGAAAGAAAAATAGGTAGTCGTTCGACACAATAAGCAACGTGTGAACGGTTCTTAAAATACATGGCCAACTTCCCACATGTGTCCGCCATCTTGAATCATCTGTTGCTCTCACCTTTTGCTCGCTTCCCTCACATAAACACGATTAAAAAAAGTTCCCAGGCAGGCAGAAAAGTAATTAAAATTGAAATTAATTAATTAATTAAAGAAATAAAAAAATACGACAACCTGTGGATTTCCAGTGCGAAAATATACAGAAGAGTGTTAATTTACAGGTGAAACATCCCTACTATCGTTCAATAGCAAGAATTTGAAACG
>NW_007425849.1:0-570 GCF_000475195.1 Diaphorina citri
ATACCATGCGGACACCTTGCCCTCTCTGAAAAGCCACAGGTAACAGCTCTAAATGTTTTGAAATTTTTTAAATAGCTTAAGATTTAGCTGTTTTCCCCCTCTATTATAATACCATTGTGTTCATATTATCTTCAGGTAATGCACTTCTCAGAAGACTGGTCAGAATTGGAGTGCTTGATGAAAGCAGAATGAAGCTTGATTATGTTTTGGGTCTGAAAATTGAAGATTTCTTGGAAAGACGTCTGCAGACTCAGGTAAGTTGCTTTGCCTACCTGGCATTAATTTCAAATGTGAGGCAAATTGAATCAACTCATATGTCAAACAACTCTTCTGCTTTGCTGGTATTGTCATGCACTTGAATGATGAAATAAACTAATTCGACACCTCTTGACTGACACAAATGTGAGGAAGCCTGAAAACAAGTTTGTTCTGAAAGTGCATGTACAGTCTATTCAAGTACAGTATTCTGCTGTGGTTCTCCCATATTCTTCATTTGTAGTTTGCCGATAGAAAAACAGTTTTTATCCCATGGGTCATGGTTTCTTAGCCTCAATTCAGATCTGTCTGTTT
>NW_007425849.1:9328-11101 GCF_000475195.1 Diaphorina citri
AATCTAAAGACTATTTGTCTCGTCTAGACTTAAACTCCGAATTCTTGTAGGTACTCGGGTACCTAATTTTGACAAAAAGATAGCCGTTTGATGTTTACTTCTCACTACCCTCTTTGGCTGTCCGGTCTTATCGCATGAACTTATCTGACATGTACGCGAAAGTCTTGTTTCGCAACAAAAGCCGAAGGAGTCGTCACAGTCAGTTCTCCACAGCTTGTGAATCAATAAAGTCAGTAATTGTGTCACGTAACTGTTAGTGTTTGTTTCGTCTTCTCAACAAACTGGGTATACTCCCAAGCCAGAGGTTCTCAACCGGTGGTACGCGTACCACTGGTGGTACGCGGATACATTTTAGGTGGTACGCACTACGCAGTCATATATTAATAATAACAATAAAAAATGTTGAATGGTGGGGTTTTAAGACTATAATTAATCAAAATAATTGATAAGAAACTAAAAAAATCGTGATTTTATTATTGAACGAATCAAGAAACATCATTAAAAAAAATGTCATAAGTGGGTCTTGATCTTGCAACCTCCCCCTTGCTAGCCATACCAGCATCCCATGTCACCACGCTTACGTTGAGCTTACGTAATTTTTCATTATCGTAATTTTTCATTATTATTATTATTATTATTATTATTATATATATATATAAATATAAGGTGGTACGTCAAAATCTCTGAAAATTTCAAGTGGTACGTGTTTACTAAAAGGTTGAGAACCCCTGATCTAACCTATGCATGTGGTTCTTTCAGGTATTCAAGCTTGGGTTGGCCAAGTCCATCCATCATGCTAGAGTTCTCATCAGACAAAGACACATCAGGTAAGCTGCTTTCTGAACTAATTTGAGTCTATTAGTTTTTCTGTAGATACTGAAAATTTTAAATGTTAATGCTCAGAGTTGTGATGGAGAATAGATAAATTATATCTTCAAAATTATTTCCATTGTTTGCTTTGCTAACTTTCTACATCAGTACATTTTCTTGATGTCAAAAATTTGATTCTAAACTGTTCTATTCTAAAGAAAAGAAGAAGAAGAAGAAGAAGAAGAAGAAAAAAAAAATGGAATGTGGTTTTGTGTAACCAGTTTGTACATATGCCTTTGCATACTGGGCAGAAGTAGATGGCATTTATCATCCATTCTATCTTCAATCTTGCAAGGCAACAGCATGTCTCACTGTTAATCCCAGACTGATCAACCAAATGTGATCTTTTTGATTCATGAGTGAGATACATTAATCATTACATTGTTTATTTCAGTTATTGTTTTTTATTCTTATTATTTTGGTACTTGTGCAGAAGTCATGTCCATGAATATTGCTACCAAAGGAACTGGCACAACAAGCAGTGACCCGGGTTATTATAGGGTTAGGTTAAACACAAGAAGGAGTTTTCACAAGTAGAGCAGTGATTAGTGTTATTATAGGGTTAGGTTAAATACAAAAAGGAGCTTTTCTTTTCCACAGACATGACTTCTGCATAAGTACCATTATTATTAACTACAATTTTGATCAAGATAAAGTTGGTAGTAAAAATTAAGTCAAGTTACAAACTCAGTCTTTATACGTTTCTTCAGGTGTGGTGGATGAACCCCAAGACCAACGAATGTGATTTTCTCATGGCCAGAGCATGATCTTTGAGGTCACTTGATCCTGTGGTAACACAGTGTCAACATCTCTGTCATTATGGTTGGTTGGAAGATACCAATGTTCTCTGAGGTCACTTGCTACTGTGTCTCCTTTTGGTAACACAGTGGCAACATCTCTGTT
>NW_007425849.1:19790-20159 GCF_000475195.1 Diaphorina citri
TAGAGCAGTGATTAGTGTTATTATAGGGTTAGGTTAAATACAAAAAGGAGCTTTTCTTTTCCACAGACATGACTTCTGCATAAGTACCATTATTATTAACTACAATTTTGATCAAGATAAAGTTGGTAGTAAAAATTAAGTCAAGTTACAAACTCAGTCTTTATACGTTTCTTCAGGTGTGGTGGATGAACCCCAAGACCAACGAATGTGATTTTCTCATGGCCAGAGCATGATCTTTGAGGTCACTTGATCCTGTGGTAACACAGTGTCAACATCTCTGTCATTATGGTTGGTTGGAAGATACCAATGTTCTCTGAGGTCACTTGCTACTGTGTCTCCTTTTGGTAACACAGTGGCAACATCTCTGTT
>NW_007425850.1:0-497 GCF_000475195.1 Diaphorina citri
CAGGTTTTTTACTTACTAGGTTTCATAAATCTCTCACAGATTCTCTCCCCGTAATAATTCCACGACACATAAATCAGCACCAAATTGACAATCAAAATGACGGCAAACACTCGGAACAAAGTTACATGAAACTCATCATATTTCCACAGCTCGTTGAGTTGCAAGAAACAAGATCCGATGGATTCTTTTGTACACACAAGATTAGTATAGTTACTTGTGTTGTACACAGAGAACTCGGAGAGGATATGTATAGCCTGGCATAGGTAATAGAAGATTACGTCTTGGAATGTACAATAGTTGGGCTCATGTTGAATGTCAATCGAGTTGGTGTTTGTGCTCATTACAACAAATGCAAGGGCATTGTTTTCTATCTGAAACAAAATAATAGGTGATTATTCAGGAACCACAATGACTAAATACTCATTAATGTGAGGGGGGAATGAGCATTTAGAGGGCCTTCTATGAGTCACTGTGGAGCCCCTAAAAGTCCCCCCTCC
>NW_007425851.1:0-497 GCF_000475195.1 Diaphorina citri
AAATTTGGTATGTATCTTTCAAATGTGAAAAGGATGCGACACGAAACTTTTGGTTAAGACCGGTGCAACGCTTGGCGGCATTTTACCGCTTTTGGGCGGTTTTCGGTGTAATTCAACAATATCTCGGTAACGGTATAAGCTAAAGACTTGAAATTTGGTATGTAGTTCACAAATGTGACAAGGATGCAAAACAAAACGTTTGGTTAAAATAGGTGCTGCGGTTGGCGGTATTTTGATCGCTTTTTGGTGGGTTTCGACCGCTTTTTGGTGGTTTTCAGCAATATCGACTGAACGGTTAGAGATATTGTAAATGTTACAACAGAACACCCAAATGGGTACCATTCAATAGGATAAGGAAAGTCGTGTGATGTTCACACCAGATTTTTTCACTTGAAAAAGAAGAGGAAAAAAACTTTATGCCTTCCATCACTTTTATTAGACTTTTATGCCTCAAATTCAAATGCAAAATTCTCAGAATTGTCTTTCATTCCTACCTA
>NW_007425852.1:0-497 GCF_000475195.1 Diaphorina citri
GATGTTTTTTATATACGTATAAATTTATTTATTTATAATTATTATCTAGGTATTTACCGGTCAGTTTTGTAACATCTCTCCCACTCTCCCACATTGTTTTCAAATACCTACTGATTAACACAGATTAGGTAATAATACCTATGTACCTGTACAATACCTACGCTACCTACCTTTCATGTTTGTTTTGACATAATTATTTTTGGGTTTATTTATAAAAACTGTGTGCGTTAGGCTGGAACTTGGCCTGGCGCACTACCGTGCGCCTAGATTTGTACCTACCTACATGAAAAAGCAAAACACAATTTTATTTTTGTACTCAAACCTCAAACTTAGTGATTACTAACTGCTATCGAATAATCTTGAAGGCCCGAATATAGGTACCTACTACCTATCTAACCTAGCAAAGCCATTCAAACTGGCAAAAAAAAGACACCGGAGAGCAAAAACAAAGTCAATAAATAAAAAATATTATCTGAAATAAATAATTTAAAAAATTG
>NW_007425853.1:0-497 GCF_000475195.1 Diaphorina citri
TTTTTTTTTTCAGAACGTCCTGTAGACAATACATATTATTTTAATGAGAATGATCCCACTACACACGACACGATTTTTTCCCCCGAACTAGAAGTGAGAACGGGCTCTAAGTTGCTCAATTAAATGGGCTAAAATCCTAGATACGTATTAAAATCCACTTCAAGGGAAATAAAGAAATTCAAATCTTAGCAAACGCCTTGTGGGGAAAGAGAAAAGAGAAAAGAGAAAGAAAAGCTATCATGCTAATTTATTAACGTTTCTTTTTTCCTCTCTCTTTAATTTATGACGAGTTTTTTTTTTTTTTCTTCTTCTTCTTCTTCTTCTTCTTCTTTTTTACTCGTTGAATTGCATGTTTTAAATTAAATAACTCACAAATATAAAAAATTTAATTGAAACGAGACTTGGAGGGATTAAGTTTTTTTTCTTTATTTACTTTCTGTTACGTTATGTATGGGGTAATGAAAAAGTATTAGAATCGGTGCAAATGTGCAAACTCG
>NW_007425854.1:0-497 GCF_000475195.1 Diaphorina citri
ATTTAAAATACTATTTTTGTAATAATTTGTTCGACTGGAAGTTTGTAATGGAAGTCGCGCGACCCGGCAGCTAGGATCAGAACGCCACCTTAAGGCTCGATCGCTCCGATTCAAGAGTATTCGCAGAACAGACAGATATATACAGACTAAATGCAAATTCTTTAACACTTAAGAAACTTAAAATCCACTTTGTTCGTTCAAGCAAGGTGCTTGATTACAGAACGAGTTTCCCTGATTAGGTGACATTCAGCAAGTAGTATGTCTTAAGTCAATAAGTAATACTGGTGACACTCAGCAAGTAGTATGTCTTAAGTCAATAAGTAATACTTAATACTCATCTCATTAAATAGAGGAGTAGGTTAAAGAGAGTTATGTCACTATTGATTAGTGAGGATCTTGATTATTTTATTGATCCAAGTGACGCGTTATACTTGTCTTAATGAACTCTCGAGAGTATTAAAATTACTGACATTGTATTATATTGTTGCACTGATAGG
>NW_007425855.1:0-497 GCF_000475195.1 Diaphorina citri
GCCCCGGGCGGAAATCGAACCCGCGGCCTAGCGCTTACAAGGCAGACGCACTACCAACTAAGCTAACTAGGCTGGCCACGTAACGTTAATATGCTCTTTAATAGACTAACCACGGGGTCAGGTCAACAAATCTTTATCCTGAGGAATTTTCTTTGTGCAAATCCCAGTGATACTCATCGATGTGTGGTGAAATTCTGAAGTGAGTGTAAAGTTACATGCCACTTTCGAAATAGAACCTTTTTTCAATGCCCTCAAAATGTAGGTACCCTGGAACGTCTCTTACATTCAGGAATCGGGAGATCGGGACACGATTTGTTAACAAAATTCCTTCATCCTTGCCCGGACTTATCCTGAAAGCAAAATTTTTTCGCCCGAATAGAGATTCGATCACAGAAATTATTCCCTTGCCCATGAAAGCAGTTTGATCATTTAGCCGCGCAGGTTCAAAAGGAGTTATTCAGAGCACCTAAATATCGTGCCATTTTGACAATGCCGAG
>NW_007425856.1:0-497 GCF_000475195.1 Diaphorina citri
ATCCCACAAAGAACTTGGACATTTTTTTTTATATCATCTCTTTCCTTGGCCAATACGTTAAAAAAAAAAAAAGTTGGAAATTTTTTTGGGAGGAGGAACTTGGCCTATTTTTCACATTTATGTTTTTTTGGTGGGGGATATCATACCTGGGAGGGGGTATTTTTTTGGGAGGAGGAACTTGGCCTATTTTTCACATTTATGTTTTTTTGGTGGGGGATATCATACCTTTTTTCTAAGTGTTAAAGTATACGTAACATACTCGGTGAAAACCGCTAAAAAAAGGTTATTTCCTTGGGAGGGGGTATTTTTTTGGGAGGAGGAACTTGGCCTATTTTTCACATTTATGTTTTTTTGGTGGAGGATATCATACCTTTTTTCTAAGTGTTAAAGTATACGTAACATACTCGGTGAAAACCGCTAAAAAAAGGTTATTTCCGCCTGTGGGCGGAGCCAAGTGCAACTTTTGCCGGTCGCGCTTCGTGCTCCCGGGGCTTCGC
>NW_007425857.1:0-497 GCF_000475195.1 Diaphorina citri
CTTCTGAAACTCTCTCTGTAAAACAATGCCTCAGCATGCGGAGTTGTACAATAACACATCTATTAGACGGGTTTTTTTGTATGGCAGTATGTTTATGATAAGCCTTTATATGCCAAGTACTTATTGTGCTCTTGTGATGAAAATTAAAGAGAGATTAAAAAATAGCATGTGCCCAGATGAAGTTCAGAATGTAGTTAAGGTGAAGTGTGTTTTTTTTTTTTTAATTTAAGGCGATGGATTGTTAGGAGCAGATGACCGTGGGTAGTTAATAGGGACCATAGACCTCTTCGAAAATCAATCATAGCATCTGGTCTGTACCAGGCTTGAAGCTCAGCTAGGCAAGTCAGAAGTCAGTTACCTTTTACACCACCAGGGGGGCAACCAGTAAAATGCGGCCAAGGTAAAAAAGGGGGCAAAAGCAGACCTTTGCTGAAACCATTATTTGCTGATCAAATCGAAAGGTAACTAAAGAGAAATTCACTTTGTACCCCCAGGGC
>NW_007425858.1:0-497 GCF_000475195.1 Diaphorina citri
AGAGGGGATCGTGTGTTTATAGTGGCTAAACAGAGTCGCTATAATTTGGCCAATGCTCGAGTGAAGACTAGGAACAGGCGGGTGAACGAATATGAGACTAGAGATCAGACTTTCCACCTGGTAAGTTTTTATTGTCATTATTATTATTTAGTATTAATTTGGGGAACACGTTGAGTCCAGTGGTAATGCGCTTGCTATGCAGAAGGTCCCGGGTTCAGAGCCCACATCGTCAAAAAAACTGTCCTTGTATTTCGATTGTAAATGTTTCAACTGGTTTCTTTCTGTGGTTCTCGTGTTGCCCCAGCACCTAAATGGGTAATTTTATGTCTCGTATCGTCCATCTGATAAGGAACATACTGCGGCATGGCCATGCTAAGACACAGACCACAGGAGTCTAATTAGAAGTTGCTCCATTGCTAAGAAATAAAAACGGTGCGGGCGTGAAACATTTTTTTTTTTTTTTTTTTTTTTTTTTTTTAAAAAAAAAAAAAAATAAT
>NW_007425859.1:0-497 GCF_000475195.1 Diaphorina citri
AATGTGGGAGTTTTGTCATCTCCACCAATATCACTGAATGTATGGTTTCTTATGGGAATTTTGTCATCTCCACTAATTTCATTTCATGTATGTATTAGCTTCTTATGATATGGGAGTTTTGTCATCTCCACCAACATCATTGAATGTATTGGGTTCTTATGATATGGGAGTTTTGTCTATCAATCATTAGTTAGTTCTTTTTCTCATTGGGGTTTAGCCATCTCCACTAACCATTCCAACATTTGAAGCCATTTTGAAAAAAGTTCTGTCAAAGGCTTGAAGAGGTGAATGTGTGACAATGGGATACCTACCTGGTGAATGAGACAGGTGCCTACTGGTCACTAGGTAAGGCAGGATTTCCCTGCTGGGGTTTTTCATTATTTTCATTATTTCGTATCAAGATGTTTTTCTTGGACTTACATTTAGCAGTTTTAGTTCCTTTGCACAATAGCAAATAAGAAGTAAAAGTACACTAAGTACCTAGGTACTTATGGAGA
>NW_007425860.1:0-497 GCF_000475195.1 Diaphorina citri
TTTGTTTTTGACCGTGAACTAAATGTTCAGAAATGTTGAACACACGGGGTAATTGTCGATTTGGGCCCTAATTCAGGCCCTTTTGGACCTACGAGAAAGGTCCTGTGGGCCCTTTTAGTGGATCTTGTTCTTTCTTTCTTTCTTTCTTTCTTTCTTTCTACTTGTACCTATACCTACCTAGTCAGTTACTAAATGAGAACATCTCATAAATATACATACCTACCTAAATACACAGTTATAATACAAATAAGAGTCCTGAATTTCTTACAATAAACCCGTATGTACATCCAACAAATCACAAAGACTCGAGGGCTCTGTAATATTATATCTTTGTAATTATTTCTTTGTCGAAGCAAAATTTCGAATGGAGAAAAAGAAAAAGCAGCCCTCATTTGCACACAAAGTATGTGTGTACAAACACACAGGGAGTGAATTCACTTGGTATGGTTGGTACCCCTTACCTGGGGATAATTTCGTTTTTAATTACTAGGATAATA
>NW_007425861.1:0-497 GCF_000475195.1 Diaphorina citri
CATTTCTCTACGACAAACCGTTCTTGAGATATTTTGTTCACAACTTTCTACTTTCTCCCATTTAAACCTGTAGTACGTTACGTACGTACGTTACGTACGTATGTAACGTACAGACCATGGGCTAAAAACCACTTTTTTGGAATCAGGGGACCCCAAAACGGATATTTCCACCCATTTCCCATACATACATACGTACAGACCATGGGCTAAAAACCACTTTTTTGGAATCAGGGGACCCCAAAACGGATATTTCCATTTCCCGATTTTGAACATTTGGACCGATAAAAATCACTTTTTTGACATCAGGGGATCCCAAAACGGATATTTCCAACCATTTCCCGATTTTGAAAATTTGGACCGATTGCAATACTTTCTCATTACCTTGTATAGGTTCCCTATACGTAAGGGTAATAGAAAGTAAAAAAGAAACATCTCCAGAAAACATCACACTAGGGAACCCCTGCTCCATCTTCCAAGTTCAAACTTCTGGCCTTGTA
>NW_007425862.1:0-497 GCF_000475195.1 Diaphorina citri
CAACGAGCTATTTTTTGACGAGTGCGCGCCCAAAGGTCATCGGACTTCCCAGTTGAAGTGGACTGTAGCATAGGTATAAAGCTGTATTCACACATAGTTGACCCCGTCGATTGACGCGGCCGACTAAGTGTGGACATAGCTTAATATGTAAGGTACGTTTTATTACCAAAACCTAGAGAAAGAATTTGATCTGTCTAAAACAGGTGGATAGATGTCATTATTGAACGAATGAAGTAAGTTTTTTGATTTCGCACGACGATTTTATATTTACCACAGATCTACACTCTCACGCTATAGTGTGTTTCAACCTCTAAAACAGAGTGGACTGGAGAGCAAAGAATATAGAACTTCTTTCTCCCAGTTCTTTGCGGTTGTAAGTCGTTACTTCCCTCTAGACCAACCTCAGTGGTGTAGTGTTCAGCGCGGTGGACTTCGGATCTAGAGGTTGGTGGTTCGAGTCCAAGTCAAGTCATAAAATTTAGCGTAGTGCATTAAGC
>NW_007425863.1:0-497 GCF_000475195.1 Diaphorina citri
CCTCTTTGTCTCCTCTTTTGTACCTCCTTCTTCCAGTCTTCTTCATCCCTTGGTCACTTCTTTCCCTCCCCTCCCGTTCCTTTCTTTGTCCCTCTTTTCGTTAATTGATCCTCTTTCTCCTCCTTTCTCCGTTCTCTGTTCATTTTTCCCCTCCTTCTCCTTCTTCCCCCCTTTTTCAAGTCTTCGTCTCTTTTGCCCCTTACTTCTTCTCTTTTGTACCTTCCTCTTCTCTTATTTCTCTCTTCTTTTTCCTCCTTCTTTCCCTTCTTTGTCCTCGTTTTTCCACACGTTGTCCTGCTATTTCTCTCCAAACTATCTCCCAATATCTCTGGCGTTCTCTTTTTTCATCATAGTTCTCTAATTTCTAATTTTCTCCCTCTTCTCTCTAATTTCTAATTTTCTCTACTGGACTATACGGTCAAGCCCGCCGGCAAACTTAATTAAGATGCTCGTGTGACACACGCCGGTGTTTGAACTTAATCAAGTAGAATAGAAAA
>NW_007425864.1:0-497 GCF_000475195.1 Diaphorina citri
ATAATCTCAAAGAAATAACCTCTACCTTTGGTGCCTGTGCATAATTTTACTCCTACAACTTGTGGAAAGTACACGACAGAAATGTAAGATGTGGGTGACCATTACAGCATCTAATGAATGGTATGAATTACTTGTGTCATAATTATGACTGAGGTATGACATAAACGCCGACTGAGTAAGCAAAGAGAAAATGGTTTGGCATTATTCAATTTTCTGAGCATTGAAAACTTGTCTCGGATTTTTGGAATTATTGTGACATTTCTCAGATTATGACTGAGGTATGACATAAACGCCGACTGACTGAGTAAGCAAAGAGAAAATGGTTTGGCATTATTCATTTTTCTGAACATTGAAAACTTGTCTCGGATTTTTGGAATTATTGTGACATTTCTCATATGAATAGGTACATAGGTATGTCCTAAAATGCAGAGCTACGAGCAGAATTATTATTCTGAAGGGATAAAATGCTTGAAGCCAAATAAGTCAGAGACTAAAGA
>NW_007425865.1:0-497 GCF_000475195.1 Diaphorina citri
TATGTGTGAACGTCTCTGGCGTTGTTAGAGAGGACGATATAAACAAGTTTCGTGGTCATTACAGCATAACTAATTGCCCTGCCTGACCGGTTGCATACTCTATCCGAGGAATTTTCTGACTCTGAGTGTTGAACTTGTAACATTTCTTCTTATATTGTTGTACCACCTAGTAATATTTTCTTTATTTGTACAGATAAAAAAAAGTTATTTGTACCATTTCTTCTTTTATTTGTGCCACTTCTTCTTCTACTGTCGTTATTCACGATTAGAATTTCCTCAATTTGTTCTCAGTCCCAACTTCTCAAGAGTTCGAGTAGTCATTCCAAAGTAATATTCACACAACCTTAGGGTAATTTCTGTTGCAGAAAACAGTTCCAGAAATCTAAAATAAGTATAAAGAAAGTAAAAATGAATGTGTTTGTGTTTGTTTGTTTGTTCGAACTTTATGCCTGGCCAAACCGCTCATCCGATTGCTATGAAACTTTGTCAACTTATTG
>NW_007425866.1:0-497 GCF_000475195.1 Diaphorina citri
TAGGTGTGCAATAAGAAAGGATTTTGCGAAAATCTAAACCGATCCTGAGATATCATCAATTTTTGATCGCTAAAATCTTCATTAGAGATACACAGAGTGCAGAGACTGCGGGAGAGAAATGTTCCGCTCTCAACCAACATTTTGAGTTTCGTTTATGTTTTTAGTTTGATAACTATGTAGTTGATAGGGAGCGCGTAGCGCGACCGAATTTTTTATTATTTTCTACAAGTTCGGCCATGCCTTTTCTACAAGTTTGGCCATGCCTTTTCTACAAGTCTGGCCATGCCTCGGGATGAACTAGCAGGATTCCGGAGCGAAGCGACGGAATTCAGCTAGTTATAACCAAGACCTTGTTTAGACTGGGGGAGTAGATTGACTTTCCAGTCTCATTCTGACAGGGTAAAAATAAAACATTCTAGTCTATTCTTTTCCTCACAGCTGGGCTTCATGCCTCAAGAGATTGCTCTGTTTGAAGAGTTCACAATATCCGAAACCTT
>NW_007425867.1:0-497 GCF_000475195.1 Diaphorina citri
CAGTTCTACCTGATAGTGCGTGTGTGTGCTTTTCTGGTATCAGGTAGACCTGATATTCGGACCTTTTCAGCTGTACCTGTCAGGTCTACCTGATAGTGTGTGTGTGCTCAGTAGGTTTCAGGTATACCTGAATACCTGATCAGGTGTGTACCTACCTGTCAGGTCTACCTAGCTGATAGTGAGTGGCTGGCTTTATTAATAGAGTATTTGAACTTGAAGGACTGACAAGTGACTTCTTCCTTAAACCTAATGCTATGTTGGTTTATGACCATGGTATACTCAATCTCCTGATGCCTTAGGCAATCCCTCTATAGTGTGTCCAGATCAATGTGACAGCAAAAAAATAGGCATTGTTGCCAAACATGTCACATGTGCAATGGTAGAGAATCTCTATAAGGGGAAGGTATATTGCACAGTGTTTCCTCCGGCAGTGAAACAAAGTCAGGTAAGGCGATATCCACCTTACCTGTTCTGGAATCCAACCTCTGAACTTAGAG
>NW_007425868.1:0-497 GCF_000475195.1 Diaphorina citri
TATCTCTTTTTACTGATTTCTTTCCGAAGCCAAAATTATGAGCAATGCTTTAACGACTTTCCCTATCAAATATGGAAATAGTTTTTTTTTTATATATATACTCATGGTACCTACCTAATCCTCCATGTTTTCCATAAAAAAAAAGAAAAAAAAAACTAACTTGGTTTGTAACTCTGCCTTATCTTGTCCGTAAAACGACGCTTTATCTCCACCTCATTCTTTATCTCTCTCCTCTTTATCGTCTCCTTTTTCCTCACCTCTCTCTTTCTTCTCTTTCTTCTCCTTCTTCCCCTTCCACCTCCTTTCCCTCTCTCCCTTACGTGTCTTTAGTACTTCGAGTTATGGTGCACTATTTCAGGACATTTGACCATGGGAATGTTTTGACAGAGTTTCCTAGAACCAAGGGAATTGAAATGCTCTCTTTTTAATTATGTTCCATCTCAATCTCTCTGCCATGGATACCATCATAACTTTTGCATTACAAACTTAATCTGCAT
>NW_007425869.1:0-497 GCF_000475195.1 Diaphorina citri
GGGGGGGGGGGGGGGGCTGAGGGCAAAAACAGTGATCAGTAAAGTACCTACTGGTGGGTGCTCCAAATTTTTTTCTCGCCCTACAGTAAAGGAGAAAAATGAACCTGGAGGGGGAGGGCGGGCCTCCTGGGTCCTCTAAATACGACCCTGTCCACTATGAAACTCATATGATGAATAATTACGATACATATCAGTACATCGCGAGTTTCAATACAACCTATAGGTGCTTATTGCTCATCATGCTACGGTAATTGCTCACTGTATAGTCAGGCAGCGTATCCTAATAATAATCCTACCGTACGGTTCTAATGTTGGTAAGGATTTAGCCTGAGCCTCAGATGTTGGATATGACAGGATTACGGTGCTTAATAAGACAGGTTCCTTACTCCTACAATAATTTCATATTTCCTCAAAATAATAATAATTGACCAGCACATACAGGGTTGTTGCAAGCAAGCAAATACATAAGAACATACAAAGGTACTTCAAGTAAAAAT
>NW_007425870.1:0-497 GCF_000475195.1 Diaphorina citri
TTTTTTTTGCTCACGCGGATTTTTTTTTTTCTTCTTTTTTTTGACCTCTTTCAACATTTTGGATACCACCTTTGGTTGCTACTCGTGTAAAGGAGCGACTTAATTGCTGTCTGAGGCTTTGAATCTGAATGCAACCCATATTCCGTACACGGAGGCGATAAAAAATTGACTTTATCGGGAATAGAACCCGGTACCTCCTGTGTGAAAATCAATACTGTGATACCCGCTTGGCCACGTAGGTTGCTCCGTAGGTATCTTTTAATATGTTCACTATTTTTGGCTGTGGACAAAATCCTCTATTTCGTGTCCCGGAATTGTGGTGACAGCTCAAAATTGCTCGTGATTAATAGAAAATCCATACATTTTGTGGATGCATTTTGAAAACCCATACATTTCAAAATCCATACATGTTGAATGCCAAACTTATTGAAATTGATAATGGGCGCTTTATCTTCGGGGTTTTTGTTTGTTCAGGAACTCTCTTATATTCAAATTTT
>NW_007425871.1:0-497 GCF_000475195.1 Diaphorina citri
AGTGCTGAAAATAATTCAAATGTTGAAAAGATTACAGACACAGAGGAAGAAAAACTTATGTTTTGCATTGATAGTGGTCGCACCGATCATCTAGTTAAGGATGTTGGATATTTCAAAGTTATGTAAAATTGAAAAACACAATTTCTATTTCAATTGCTGAGGAAGAAAGTGGAATGGATGCCATTGGTATTGGAACAATTGAAGGTACGTTGATGTACAATGGCAAACCAACAATTTGTGAATTAAAGAATGTACTACATGTACCACATGCTAGAAAGAATTTACTATCTGTAAAAAGATTAGATAAGTCTGGTTTTAGTGTTTTCTTTGAAAATGGTGAAACAAGGATTTATAATGAGACAATTGGTACCATTGGTGTTGGAGAAAGGACAAATCTTCATGATATCTCTTTCAATGTGAAATATTACAACCAGAATACTCAGCCGGAATGTAACATGTCAGAAATGAAAATTTGGCATTCAAGACTTGGTCATATT
>NW_007425872.1:0-497 GCF_000475195.1 Diaphorina citri
GGTACTGGACATGTCTTACTTGTCCTTAACATTAGCTCCTGTGACGATCACGTAATTTCAAATACATAGTCGTCTTATGCAATAGTTACTCTGTTTTACACGTGCTTCTTTAAATTTAAATAACATGTTTATTTATTTGAATTATTTAAATAACATGTTTTTTTGGACTATAAATTGAACATTGAACAGCTTGGATGTTCATTTGAACTTTTTTTGCCAAATTAAATTTAAAAAACCAAACAAGCTGATGCTGATGAAGAAAGCACAAATACACAAAAACCGTTCTAAAACCATAAATGAAATTATTAACAACGAGTTACCACAAGTAGATCGTCTTATTCTTTTAAAAATAAGAAAAACCAGGGTGATCATGATCTTGAAGAGATAAAAAATAATATTCGACCAGAATATTGTCAAGCTTCATTGCCAGGACTGCCTATACTGCCTTCAGGCTTTGGAACTTTCATATAATAATACTGATATACATATCTTAATTA
>NW_007425873.1:0-497 GCF_000475195.1 Diaphorina citri
CATCAGGGTTTCTGACGCTTTACGTAACGAGGATTCGAATCGATGACCCGAGCAGTTAGGTTATCTCAAAGTGAACTTATTGTGAATTCGCAACCCGTATTGTGCTAATTCTAATACTTGTTGGAAGTTATGCTTGTAGGACTAGTCGGATGTAGTTATTAATAAACTTGTGTTTGTTCTTGCCAGCCTAGTTAGCTTGAAAGGTAGCATGTAAGCGCTAGTTGCCATCCGGAGCGATCTTCATCCTAAACAGATAAGCTTTGTTCTCGGAATGGCATAGTGTCTTCCTTAGCACTTCCTGCAAAGCCAGCCTAGTTAGCTTGAAAGGTAGCATGTAAGCACTAGGTTATGGGTTCAGTTGCCATCCGGAGCGATATTCATCCTAAACAGATAAGCTTTGTTCTCGGAATGGCATAGTGTCTTCCTTAGCACTTCCTGCAAAGGAAACCAGGATATCAGCTTACAGGAGTTTCTGCTTTGGAGAACAGAGAGATCTA
>NW_007425874.1:0-497 GCF_000475195.1 Diaphorina citri
ACGCGGTTGTTGCGAATGATGGCCCGCGCGAGGCAGACCAGCTGACGCTGACCGACGCTGAAGTTGGTGCCACCTGTTACCAGGAAAAAAGAGAACAGTTCGGTATGAAAATTTTGGGTAGATAAAACAATGAACAATTTGGGTAGATAAAACAATGAACAATTTGGGTAGATAAAACAATGAACAATTTGGGTAGATAAAATAATGAACAATTTGGGTAGATAAAACAATGAACAATTTGGGTAGATAAAATAATGAACAATTTGGGTAGATAAAACAATGAACAATTTGGGTAGATAAAATAATGAACAATTTTGTTAGATAAAACAATGAACAATTTGGGTAGATAAAACAATGAACAATTTGGGTAGATAAAACAATGAACAATTTGGGTAGATAAAACAATGAACGTATCCGTTTGAGGGTCTACGGTAGCGGTGGCTTCATCCATCACGAGGACGCGGTTGTTACGAATGATGGCCCGCGCCAGGCAGACA
>NW_007425875.1:0-497 GCF_000475195.1 Diaphorina citri
CATCCTTGACATTTTGCATGAATATCCAAGCAATGCGTGCTTTATTTTTCTTCTCAAAGTATTCCAAATAGGTATTTTGTTATTTTCATATTTAAATAAGGTTCCAATGAAGCGAAATTATGTTTCCTATAAAAATACGTAGGTAGTTATGTGTAGCCTTGGATAAATAGCTGTTTATTTCTCTTTGGGCTGTGGAATTTTTGCCAATGTTGTACTGACATACCTATGTGGATTTGGATATTTTATGTAGCTACTTAGAGACATATTAAGAATTTTTAAAGACATAAAGCTTCGAGGTTTCCATATGATTTCATTTTCTTGACATTTACATCAAATGTTTATTACTTCACTGTCATTGCAAGTTGACAATGATCAAATGAGGCTCATACTGGGAAATAGGATATAGGTAAAACACTATCATTAAACAATTAGACAAAACTTTATTTACAAAATAAATATATACAAATGGTAACATAATATAAAGGTACAAAATATAT
>NW_007425876.1:0-497 GCF_000475195.1 Diaphorina citri
AATTGTACTATGCATAACTGCATGAGCCAATAATTGGCACATTTCTTCTTCTACTGTCTTCCTTTTTATCTCTCGCAGTTTCTTACATTTTATTTCTTTAATTTGCATTGGGAATCCTCTTTTGTTCAGAGTTCTCGCGTAGAAACATTATGCATTGCATGTAATTTATTACATTTACATATTATTTACATATTGCAAGTACATATTCGTATAATACCGCTTGGTATGTAGGTAGGGTACCTATATTCTTCGATAAAGAATAACGCGCGATTCCAGATAACATACTCGTATGTTATATCTTTTTACCGACTCGCATGTAAAATAAATATTCACAGCTACATACCAAATTTCAAGTCTCTATAGCTCTTACCGTTCTCGAGATATTTTGTTTACAGACAGAAGGACAGACAGACGGACAGACACACACACGGACCAATGGCTGAAACTTTGGATTTAGGCTCTAGGGACCTCGAAACGTGTTTTGGTACTAAAAACTG
>NW_007425877.1:0-497 GCF_000475195.1 Diaphorina citri
AAAAAAAAATAATAATAATAATAATAAAATAAAAACAAAAAACAACAACAACTGAGGACCTAACAAGCTTCAAAGACACTTTGGGCTCTCAACGTCTCAACTGAGCACTTAGCAAACTTTGGACACTTAATCGAGTACTCAGTAGACTTGTACACTTCGTTAATCACTCAACCACCTTTGACCACTCAACTGGAAACTCAAGAAACTTCGTACACTTTCCTAAGCACTCAAACGACTTTGAACACTTACCTAAGCACTCAACAGATTTTGGACACTCTAAGCACTCAACAGACTTTGGACACTCTAAGCACTCAACAGACTTTGAACACTTACCTAAGCACTCAACAGATTTTGGACACTCTAAGCACTCAACAGACTTTGGACACTCTAAGCACTCAACAGACTTTGAACACTTACCCAAGCACTCAACAGATTTTGGACACTCTAAGCACTCAACAGACTTTGGACACTCTAAGCACTCAACAGACTTTGAACAC
>NW_007425878.1:0-497 GCF_000475195.1 Diaphorina citri
CTTTGAAATAAATGCTAAAAGTGCTCCTTATTTTCATACTCCTTCGAATTTTTAAGCAAAAATCAAATTAAAGAAAAAAAAAAATCTTTGTGGTAAAGCATAGAGGTTTTTCACTACACGTGTACAGCAGCATTACTAAGTGCCTCCTTTACTGTTAATTCTCAGTCATCATTAATATTTTTATACTGGTAATGCCGCCACTGTTCGCTACTCGATTAAAGTAGCTACTCAATTGTCCTCACGAGGCTGAGTGCACCCCGAACTCCAAGGACAGGGCCGAAAAACTTCGACCCCGTTGGGAATCGAATCCGGGACCTCTGGCGTGTCTGGTGCAAGCCTGGTGTGATCCGGGAAGTTAATATTATTAGGGGGTGGGTTTCACCAACCTTCTTTCTAGTTCCTAACGGCCTGTTTGCTTTACAGATCTGTTAAGCCTATACAAATCAAATGCAACTCGACAAGCCATTGGCATAATAGACCTTCTAGGGACTGATTTT
>NW_007425879.1:0-497 GCF_000475195.1 Diaphorina citri
TCGCAAAAATAAATCTAGTAAGAAAACAATAATTCAATCGTTCACAGGAAGAACGGCCTGTTAGTAGCAAAAATAACATAGGTCCTTCTTCCTAGGAACGATTCAGTTATCTAAAAGAAGCTACCTAAGTATAAGTGCTTACCTGTCACCTATGGGTATATATAGGCTATAGGCGGACAGGGAGTATAAAAGAGCTTTCTACTTAGTATTTCCAACGATGATAAAAATTATAGCAATTGCACCAAGTAATCAATCACGAGTTAATTAATCTTATGGATATTGCACTGTTAAATTTATTATTATGACTACCTAGATTATTTCCTAAACATTATCTACAAATACATTTGTAACTATGTACATTATTGTACAAAATATAATAGGGACCTATGATAATTATACACAATATTTAATGATAAAGTTCCAATATGGAACAAGTGGATCAGTGTTGCCAGTGAACTACTCAGTGAGTAGTCAGATTCTAAAACATGTAACTTACT
>NW_007425880.1:0-497 GCF_000475195.1 Diaphorina citri
AAAAAAAAAAAAAAAAAGATGGATAATAGGACTTTTCAGTCCAAGGTATTCTTATTCTATGATTCAGAAGGTAGAATAAAATACAATATACCTCATTTATACTCCTAAAATGTACTGAAAAGTAAATTTACCAACCCTGTCTAAATAAGGTCTTGTATATTTGATAGGTAATAAGTTGACCTGAAAACTAACAAAGAACGTTCCGTAACGAAAGAAGAAATAATTGGACCTCATAGGCTATTCAAAAGTTCATACTTACCGGAAGTATCCTCTCTCGACAGCAGAAGCATTGAGGATAACGGAGTCCTCCTGGTTATATCCGGTATAGCACAGGATAGCTACAATACTGTTAATCCCAGCCGGTAGTTCTCGGAACGTCAGCTACTCCATAGATAACACTAATAATAGTCCGCGGAAATTTCTTACTTACCGGAAGTATCCTCTCTCGACAGCAGAAGCATTGAGGATAACGGAGTCCTCCTGGTTATATCCGGTAT
>NW_007425881.1:0-497 GCF_000475195.1 Diaphorina citri
GCTTAACATAGGTGACGCTAAAACCGGTCTTAAAATAACGACTGAAGTGTTTTCTAAAACTTTCTCGCTTTGAGTTCACAGGTCGTCGCGACAAATTTCAAGATCAGAGCTCATTTGTGTGAGAAAATGTGAAAAAATCCCCCAAAAACCAGTTTTTTTTTTGTATTTTGGCTTTATGGTTCTCTGGACAAAATTTGCACCATCACTTTCGTGTTCCTGGTAAAAAGACCTTCAATTTGATATATAGGTCGACCAGGTTTGGATAAGTCCTTCTATGGGGACAGACAGGCAGACAGACGGACTGACAGAGCGACAGACAGACGACACCGAAGCGAATAGCCCGTCCACTATACCTTTTTTTATTACTATCGTAATAATAAAGGAAGGACGGGCTAAAAAGTGAGTAAAGTGTTGTATAAGAACCGTCTCGCTGGAGGACGTAAAACTGAGACAAAACCAGCCCTGTCAAGCCACAGACAATAACACTGGCTCTTTTG
>NW_007425882.1:0-497 GCF_000475195.1 Diaphorina citri
TGTAAGCGCTAGGCCGCGGGTTCAATTCCCGCCCGGGGGCGTATTTTATCCTGAACGGATAATGTTTGTTCTCGGAACGGCTGGCTTTCTCCTATCCTGTCTTCTTTCTCTCTTTGATTTCAGGACGATAAAACCTTAGCAGTTACAGTTCCCTCTGTCAATCCTCTTGAAAAAAAGACTTTCGCATTAATACAGTGACGGTAAACTTAAAAAAAAGACGAAGAACAGTTGTTAATGTTTCTTATTTTGTGATCTAATCCCATCTTAAAATAATAAGACCCTTCATTAGTTATGATTATGTACAAAATACAATAATTACAAACATAGGGCGAAATTGAGGAGCTAGGTGCAAAAAGGGAAATTTGGATTTTTTGCCCTTTTTGCGTAAAACGGTTATTTGAATAGAACGTGATGCACTTTATCTTCCAGCGTTTGAACTGCAGTGATAACTTTTTTTTTTCGATGAGTTACAGCGTTTTTTGTAAACATACTTTTCA
>NW_007425883.1:0-497 GCF_000475195.1 Diaphorina citri
AATTAAAAGAATGTAAAAATTGAATGCAATATTTATTATACCTAGATACCTACTGAAATATACTGAACAAATCGAAACATCTCGAGAGAAAATATGAACACCATCCCAGACGCTTCCCTAAAACCATACATCATAGCATTCATAGCATGAATTGATACAATGATACGTCCGTAAGAGATTTAAGGCGCTATTACACCGAAGCAACTTCATGTTGCAGTGAACAATGCTTCAAGACAACATGTAGGTATCCTCCAAGACTGTATTAAATGCAAAAGCATGTTGCAGTGGACCTTGCTAGACTGCTACAATATGTTGTTGCAGTGAACCATGCTTCAAGACAACATTTAGGTATGCCCCAAGACTATATTGAATGCAAAATCTTTAAAGCAGGCTGCATATTGCCTCATGTTGGCCATTGATTGAGATGGTTTTAAAGCATGCTTCGGTGCAGTATGCTACAAGTTGCCTCAGTGTGATTGCGGCCTTACACTGCAGTG
>NW_007425884.1:0-497 GCF_000475195.1 Diaphorina citri
TTTTTTTTTTTTAGATCAGATAGAATGGAATCAACTCTTTTTCCCCAAAGGCAAGATCACCATACATTACTTTCCTTATTCTAAGGAAGGAAAGTACCTACCTACATAATGTAATCGAGTATTTTTTATTTTTTGTCTGAATAGTAGATAACGTCTGTCTTTTCTTGCTCGGATTTCGTCCATTTTTACAGAGCCATGCACCTACGCCCTCAAAGAAACAACTCATCTCTTCCACCTGAAACTTAAAACTGAGAAGAATCGTCGAAAAATTCAATAATCAATATTGGTCTTGATTGATTTTATGCTATGTTCATTAGGCAACTCTAAGTAAAAAAGGCCTTTCTTCGAAGGGAAACAACAAAAAAAGTTGAAAATCAATTTCAGAACCTAATTCACCAACTACCTCCGTGAAATGAATGGTGAAGACATAAACAAACCCTCGGCCTTACGGTTTTTAATGAACTGGCAATGTTTCAACATTTCATTGCTTATCTAAC
>NW_007425885.1:0-497 GCF_000475195.1 Diaphorina citri
CGAGTAAGAGTCAGTTTTGGCCCATTTTAGGGTCTTGCTTGCCCATCAGGGATAATGGTGTGTTTATGATAGGATTATATTGGGGTGATGACAAACCTAGTGATTGTAACCTTTTCCTAAAACCATTTGTTGAAGAAGTAAAAATACTGCATTCTAAGGGATTTCAACTCCATGGGAAATCTTTCACAGTTCAAGTATCATTTTTTGCTTGTGATGCTGTTGCAAAGTCATACATATTAAAGACCAAAGGTCATGGAGCATATAGTTCATGCTCAAAATGTACAGTATCTGGAAAATACGAATGTGGCAGAGTTACATTTCCTATCAAAATTGGTCCTTTGAGAAACCATGATGACTTTGTAAATAAAGTTGATACTTGCTATCATCATACCGATGAAACTTCCATTATAATAGAAATTCCTCAACTGAACGTTGTACAAGCCTTTCCCTTGGACTATTTGCATTTAATTTGCATTGGAGTTGTTAAAAAACTTTTA
>NW_007425886.1:0-497 GCF_000475195.1 Diaphorina citri
GCTGGAGATGTCTCCAACCGAGATAATAACGGGGTAGAAGTAGGGTTTTAGATAGGGGGAGTACACCTTGGATCTTTAATATCTTTATCTGTGTCCATACATACCCCTTCGGCCTAATGTTCACTTGTGTTGTGACATGCTACCATCTGATTATGTCCCATTATATTGAGCTATCAGTTACATTTCTTGCCACTATCTTTTGCGGATTCATCAGGTGTGAAGGAAGAACATCCCCTTTTTTTCGAGGACATTCTCCCTGGAAAAAGTTGGACCCCTAAAGAAGGGACCTTAAGGGGATTAGGACTTGGCTGCAAACTTGTACTTCAACCTGGTTAGTGACTCTTCCATTGATCATTAAATTTGTCGCTCCAAACTGGCTATGAAGGTTAAAAAAAATCCTACATTCACCAATAGGTAGGTGCCCTGCTAAAAAAGAGGGCAGTAAGTCCAAAATTTGACATTTTGAGTTATATATCTATACCCACGTATTTTTATGC
>NW_007425887.1:0-497 GCF_000475195.1 Diaphorina citri
GAAGTCAACAGGACGCAATCGCCCATCAATGTGAAAAATACTAACCAATACTAATGGTTTGAATGGTTTAAAACCAAGCTGTTATCAATGAGATAGGAATGAGCAAGACTAGGTACTATTAGGTACCTAGGTATCTAGCACAAATATCAACCTATGGAGCACCTAGGTATCTCATATAATAGAGTAGGTAGATTTTGTACCTACAATACAATACCTGCATAACACATAATAGGGTATCCATCTACCCATGATAGGTAACTAGGTAAGTTAAATTATGTACCTACCTATACAATGCATGGGATAATGTATGTAATACAGGAAGTAATAATACTGATAAAGGTGGGCGGGGGGCTTAAGGGAGATTTATCTCATGTTAAAGGGAAGAAAATACTCGAAAAACTCTACATTGCTGCAGGTACTTTAGGAGATACCTATTTTACAGAGGAAAGACTGAAAATTAGGAACCTGGGATTCAATGGAAATTGCTGCATCTAATG
>NW_007425888.1:0-497 GCF_000475195.1 Diaphorina citri
AGTTAACTTGTTTGGTAGCGCGTCTGCCTTATAAGCGCTGGGCCGCGGGTTCAATTCCCGTCCGGGGTGGATTTTATCCTGAACGAATAATGTTCATTCTCGAGACTGGCTTTCTTCTATCATGTCTTTCTTCTCCCTTCGATTCCGGAACGATAAGACCTTTACAGTTACAGCTCCCTCTATCAAACCTCTAAAAAAAAAAACTACTAACTGAGGTTGATCTAACATTCCAATACTGTTTTTTAGGTTCTGTTGATGAGATTCAAAAGCTCGAAATATCTGTCCACTGTCCAGAGATGTTCTAACCCAATAGTTACCTGCTGAAGGGAAGGGATAGCCTTCGGAGTCAAAGTTAACCCCTGCAAATACTCGCTGTTGACGTTGTTCTGTCTCTGACTTCTGACCGTAACCTCCTTCAGAGCTATCCGTGATATAGAATGGGTGATACCTGGCCGGTTGAGCTGGCTCGTTGCCTGGAATTAATAATTATTCATTTA
>NW_007425889.1:0-497 GCF_000475195.1 Diaphorina citri
TAACTAGTAACAGTTCAATAGTCACGCTTTACAATCTGATGCTGATGGGCGAGGCTGGTTCCCAAACTGAAAGACCGTAGGTTCAATTCCTCCTATAACATGTCAAATTTTATAAGACCTTTGTTAGACTGCGGGGTGTGAAAAGGGATTTTTCAGTCCTATCCCAGCAGGAAAAATTCCCCTCTCTCTTCATTTTCGGGATGATACAACCTCTGTTGTTAAGCTGTGTTCACTCTTTCACACATAATCCATCGAGACGAGGTGAATCTATCTTGTCGAGGCAGTGTGGACGATTCGACGCGATGGCCCTCGACCATGTGTGGACTCAGCTTTACAGTTTTCTCTAATAAACCTCCTCTAATCCCAATATCAGCTCTTAAAACTTGGAAAAGACAGGGTATAGCTAGGTTGTAGGTATTTTATCTCTTCAGACTTCTAGAATAAAGGATGTATGCTATAATAGTGTAAAAAAAAAAACGAAAAAAAAACAACAAAAA
>NW_007425890.1:0-497 GCF_000475195.1 Diaphorina citri
CGAAAAAAAAACCCTTGTCCTTGTATGCATTTAAAACAGTGGTGTTTTAGCACATCCACTATTTCTAATGAATAATCCCCTCTTTCTCTTCCTCGCTGTCTCTCTTATTATTCCTTTAATTTTTCTCTCAAGTTTCATTAATATTAATTCCATAATAATTTATCACAGTGCACTTTATTCACAGTTCCTACAATGGCTTGCGTCGGTTTTAGAACAAGACTTGGCATCTCTTTGTAAAAGTAATGCAAGTTTTGAATACAAAATAATAAGTTAGGAGATACCTGCATACCTATTTAGACAATTTTATTTATAGGTTGGTACTTAAAAACGTTGTAATACGCAGTCGGTAGAAGACAATCAATCTGTCACTCACAGCAAAAACAAAAAATAAAAGGTTCATTCCATCAATTTCGTAACAGCCATGTTAGTGTTGCTGTTGCCCTTTGAAACAAAATGATAACACAAAAATAATTACACTCATAGATAAATATCAAACA
>NW_007425891.1:0-497 GCF_000475195.1 Diaphorina citri
GTATCCCACTGTCTGACGAAAAAATGAAAATAAATATAGGTATGTACGATGACAAAATGACAACTTCTCAAACAATACAAACGTAGAAGACGTAGAAGGAAAAGAAAGAAACAGAAGGAGGAGAAGAAGACGACGAGGAAAACGTAGAAGGAGTAAAATAAGGAGGAGGAGAGTACACGTAAAAACAAGAAGGACAAGGAAAAGAAGACTGAGAAGACGATGACGAAGAAGAAGAAGAGTAGGAAGAAGAAGAGGAGGAAGAAGAAGAAGGAGAAGAGGGAGAAAAAGAAGGAGAAGAGGAAGAAGAAGAAAAAGAAGAAGATGACGAAGAAGGGAAGAAGAAGAAGAGGAAGAAGAAGAAAAAGAGGAAGAAGGGGAAAAAGAAGAGGAAGAAGAAGAGGAGGAGGAAGAGGAAGAAGAAGAAGGAGAAGGAGTAGAAGAAGAAGAAGAAATACATGAAACAGGAGCAAAAAGAGAAAGAGGAGGAGAAGAAGAAG
>NW_007425892.1:0-497 GCF_000475195.1 Diaphorina citri
TCCTGAAATAGATTATAAATAAAATGAAATCACTACCTACTGGATTTATTTGTGTTTGTGATTTTTCTATTTTTATTTATTTAGCTAAGCTAAGTATAAAGAAGTACTGTTGAGTGTGGTGTGTACCTTTTCATGATTTATACAGAAAATAGGTATGGAATAGAGCCAGCCAGTCAGCCTTAAAGTGCCAAATTTTGGGTTCAATTCCCACCCAGGGTGACCTTTATTTTTGGAAGAGCTGGCTTTCTCCTATCCTGTCTTGCTTCTCTTTTTGACTTTGGGATGACAAGACCTCTGTTTGTACAGATCTCTCTATCAAAAAATTTAAATTAGCAATGACCAAAAAATGGGTCCTGCCCTGCGACCTTTATTTTTGGAACAGCTGGCTTTCTCCTATCCTGTCTTGCTTCTCTTTTTGGCTTTGGGATGACAAGACCTCTGTTTGTACAGATCTCTCTATCAAAAAATTTAAATTAGCAATGACCAAAAAATGGGTC
>NW_007425893.1:0-497 GCF_000475195.1 Diaphorina citri
CAAAATGAGAACTCCAGAAAGTACTATGTTGACATATTTTCAATCGAAATTCTAGTACGATTTTTTCGACTGAATCGAACATATTATTTAAAAAGTCGTTTTTATTATGACATCTAATCAACCTCAGTCGTGTAGTGGTTAGCACGATGGACTTTGAATCTGGAGGTTGATGGTTCGAGTCCAAGTCAAGTTATGAAATTCAGCGTAGCGTATTGTTGAGCTGAGAACGAGATTTGAGATGAGCATTCATTCTTTCTTTCCTTAAGACTCGTTGGATTTCAAGTAACCCGATTACAATGACTAGATTCGTACAACCTTAACCTATCTTTGTCCCTACACCTAAACCTCAAAGTGGGCTTTTTGTGTGTGATGACTAACTTGGTAACCTGCTTGTTCCCAGGCATGAGCAATAGTATTACCCCGGCAACGGACACAAGTGATCTAAGTTACAAGGAGAACATTGCCAAGCAAAGTCTGATGCTGGTCGACCTGCTGGA
>NW_007425894.1:0-497 GCF_000475195.1 Diaphorina citri
CGTCGTTATATTTAGCTTGATGGGTTCCCTTACAATCTTGCTATTTTTATTAGGAGACCGTCCACATTTATATTGGGATCTGCAGAGTGTACATTCCATATTTCCGTATACATAACTTGAAAATCCATAAAGGTACGTTTAACTGTAACATTGTAGTGGACCATCTTACCGCTCTTAATGCTCTTTTATGATGTTGCCAGATTTTTCAAAATCACCCACTCGATTTTAATCGAAAATTGACGAAAAACTCACATCCCCTCCTACCCCTCCCCATATCTAATTTGTCAACAAATCTCATTTTCAAGAATTTCCTGACGGTACGGTGTCCTACCCCTCCCCATATCAAATTTGTCAACAAATCTCATTTTCAAGAAATTCCTGACGGTACGGTGTTTAAAACACAAGATAAAAATTTAATATTTTTTCTTCTCTTCAATAAAAATTTAAAACATAATATCCACCCATGCACTCCGTTTTATTGTTCCCCTTTCTTCTTT
>NW_007425895.1:0-497 GCF_000475195.1 Diaphorina citri
CTCTTTTGGAGTTTTGACTTATCATGGATACCTAATTGGGTAGCAATCATGAAATACATTTTGCAGAAAAAAAAAACCTTCATGGGAGAAAAAAAATCGTGGTACTCCTATATCAGTATTTCTCCTTTGGAGGTTTTCTTCTGTAAAATTGCATTGTAAGAGTGCCACCCCGGGCAAAGAAATTACAGATTTTTTAAGACTACCCTCTTTTCGAGCCTGAAAATGAGCTCTTGGTTTTGCGGTGAAGAATTCATTACAAATTCACTCGACATTTCAACCACCACAGCAGAGTTGATTTACAGAATGAGTTTCAAATTCAAATGCATCAAACTATTTTATTTATTCTGTAAGGGTTGGAAACTTGTAAATGAAAACTACATCAAGTTAATCCGCAAGAATTTGAATAAAATGTGGCGGACGGTGGAGAACTCTGACAGACCTTTCGATACAAGCGGAAATGTATCGTGATCTGAAGCGTATTCGATTATGTGACTTTT
>NW_007425896.1:0-497 GCF_000475195.1 Diaphorina citri
ACAAAGAAACTGCCGTCAGGGATTTTCCTACAAGTTGTTTTCTTTCTAACAATACTCTTCCTTACTCCCTCCTCACTCCGAGTTTAAATGAGCTTTGAACAGTAGAGTGAATCTTTCATCTCAGAGTTGAAGATTTTGTATCTTTGTAGGATTCCCTCATAGACAAGATTCAATTAAGGACGAAAGGAGATAAGCAAATTTGAAGAACGAGAAATCAGTGAATATTTTTCGTCTTCCTCTGTGGCTTTCTCTAAGGAGTAAGTTTGCGAAAGGATGCAATATTGAGTAACGTTTAACAACAACTCTTGGCAACTAACCCACTTTTGTAAAGAAGATAAACAAACAAACTGTTCAGAAATTCCATCACTTGACGAAGACTTAGAAAAATTACCTATAAGTGAGATAAATTAATAAATCTTTTCGAGTAAGCAAAGTGCTTTCTTGATCGGATTGACCAAAGAAAACCTTCTCAGCACAATGAATATTCCAAGTTCTTG
>NW_007425897.1:0-497 GCF_000475195.1 Diaphorina citri
AGCTCATTTTTTCGTTTAAGGCGGTTTAATACAACATTTTCTCGGTTATAAAGGTTTAGCAAAGTGGAAGAGCAAACTAATGAAAGCATGACAAATTTAAGCAAGTTAAGAACAAATTCTGATTTATAGAGGTACCTAATTTTAAAGTTAAAAAACGCGTCCCGAATTTTTTCTGGGACAAAAACGAAAATTCGGGAAAAACGCCCCATAAAAACTGGAACGGGACGCCAGGACACCCCTTGAATTTCGGGACTGTCCCGGCCCATTCCGGGACGTTTGGCAAGCCTAGGTATGACCGCTACGTGCATATGCTACCAATATTAGGGCTAATACTGAGTCGTTGTGGTAGATAATGTAGATATAGCGTATATTCTATACAAGGGTACAAGTAATATTGTATATACAAGGACATAGTCACTCTTAGTGGGTGATAATATCTCGATCGATCCTGAATTCTACTTGGCGTTTCATTTCAGGCACTCGGGTGTTTCGGCCAA
>NW_007425898.1:0-497 GCF_000475195.1 Diaphorina citri
TAGCTTCATGCGGATATTCTTACAAGCGATATGCTCGTTTTGTGATGAAATGCTAGGCAAATTAGATATTCATAAGGTGGTATAATGTTATCTAAGAATTTTAGAGGTTCTTATGTGATACCTTCAATCATACTACTAGATTTTTTAGAGGAATGAGCAAATTTTTCCTATAATGGTACTCAGTTCATCTTTGTAGGACTTGCAGCCTAGGGTGAAATATTCTGTCTAGTCAACTTCTTCAACCATTTTCGTTAACACGCTAGGGACCCCTATTTTATAAAATCTGACAAGCTCGACAGTATTTTTAGTACAACGGATCAAAACTTAAATTTATTCCTATCGAGGGAATTCAACCGGAGATTTTTCAAAGAATATTATTGATGGTCTACTGTTACCACAGGATCAGTTTCTAGTCCTCATCTATTCTCAATAACCTGGAGATATTAATTAGAGCTGATTGGGGCCCGTATCTCTCAATGCCATCACACAAGCACACC
>NW_007425899.1:0-497 GCF_000475195.1 Diaphorina citri
CCAGGTTAACGCCAGAGGCATTCTCTACCACCTAACCCTTAGAGTTCCATTATTATGTGGTCAAATTATCAAATAAATTAGGATAAAATTCCATGCCTCAGCTGGGATCGAACCCACGCCCTCCTGTTTACCAGCGAGTGTCTAATCTTTTAAGATCCTCAATCGTCCTCACAAGACTGAGTCTACCCTCGGTACTTATCTGCATTTCGAATCTTAATCATGCCTTGATTATGAGGGATGTTGATTTTTATAAAAAAGGAAAATAAGAGAAAGTAAAAAGAGCTTATTGATGTCAAATAAAACATTGCCCACGTATTGCAATTACTTATAGTTAATGTGGTATCTACTTCTAAGCCAAACAGTAATTACACCAAAAAAAGGTCTATAAAAGAAAGGTTGAAGAAAAGGTGTGAGTAGAAAGCAAGCATACCATGCAAAACAGCAAAACTACTATGACACAAACAACGAAATACATACACAATCTAACAATTTAAAAT
>NW_007425900.1:0-497 GCF_000475195.1 Diaphorina citri
AAAAAGCCAGGAGCACGGGATTGCAAAGATGGTCATTGGTCACCTACCCGGATAGTAACTACTGCTACTCGCAATGTTGCCTATCCATCGGGAACTAGCACATTCAGCAAAGAAGAAAAAAAAACAAAACAGACGACAAAAGAAGCAGAAGAAGCAAACAGAAAAGAAGGTAAAGAAGGAGAAGAAGAAGGTAAAGTAGCAGAGAAAGCAGAAAAAGAAGAAGAAATAAAAAGAAGAAGAAGAAGAAGGTAAAGAAGCAGAGGAAGAAGATGCTGATGAGTTAGGTAGTTGATGACTAGTTGTAGAAGTTAATCGTGGTGGCGGAACTTCCCAATTACCCTAATGACGGGAGACACGAGACCAAAAGCGTGTGGAACAACTAAATAACAGCACCTAATATTCCTAATAACACCAACGAGCAAATAATAGCAGCTAATAACACCAAGTGTATTTGAGAATACCAGGTACAACAGAAAACCAGGTACCAAATAAATGTG
>NW_007425901.1:0-497 GCF_000475195.1 Diaphorina citri
ATAGAAACTAGAAACCAAAAAAAGGGAATCATGTGAGCTTTTAGCTGGCACCAAAAAAGGTTCAGAAACTTTAATAAAAATTTCAAAAAAGTCTGTCAGAGTAAAAAAATAGAAATGCTAGTTGTCCCGAATTTTTTCCACCCGAGTGTATTACAAGGGTTGTGACAATAGCAGAAGGAAGTGGAAAAACTTTTGCACAGCTCAATTTGATGTTGCATTAGGGGTTTTTTTTTTTCAGTTAGCACCTTTATCATAAAAGAGAATGAGCGCACTGTTTCCGGTCCCGGTAGGTGAATGTCAAATATACATTTAATATTTTAGCTCTGGAACAAACCCTGAGAAGGGTAAAAGATAAAAAAATGGTGACTGGTCTGTGGTCTGTCATTCTGTGTGTTGATCTCTAAGCACTTTTTTCTCCTTTCTGCTGGATTTAGAGTTGTAGGTATAGGAGGATCCTTTGATAAATCAGCTTCGAATTTTGGATTTAGTATTCAAAA
>NW_007425902.1:0-497 GCF_000475195.1 Diaphorina citri
TAATAAAAGTACATGTAGGTACGAAGGTAGTCCGTTTAGAGTTCAAGTTGTAAAGGAAGGCTGGTATGTAGACGGCAGGTGTGATAAAACTTAATCCTATCCAAATAAAAGCTTAGTCCAGACAGATTGTAAACAAACCTGATGCTTGGCAAGATGGCAAGTTTAAAAATTAAATTGTGAAAAAATAAAATAAAAGTTAAAACGTTGAAAAGTTTTAAAATCAGTGCTGTATGAGATGTGTATGGTCGTTTGATTGAAATTTTGTAGGTATTTCGTCAATGTGAGGCAGTGGCGTGTTTCTGACAGTAACTTTACACTTGATATGGTTACGGTATTGGAGATAGTGACAAATGGTGACTTTCCCCTTTCTTAGTTAAGCATAAAAAAAAAATAAATAAAAAATACTCGGCTTACCTAGGTAGAAACGATTTTATCAAATAGAACATCCAATAAATTTCGAAAGAGAAATGTTTTTACCTGTAACAGAGAAAGAAAAT
>NW_007425903.1:0-497 GCF_000475195.1 Diaphorina citri
TGGTCCGTCTAATACAGGGATTCCCAAACTTTGGTCCGCGAGAAATTATGAAATTCAAAAGAGATCCGTGGCTTTAGCAAGTTGGAGAATTCCTGGTCTAATGTATAGTCCCCTTAAGGAAAAAGTACAATAAATTGTTAGGTTACCCCTCATAACTCAATCAGGTAGGTATAGGCACCTACTATTTCATGGCGTTGATGTTTCCAAACACATTCATTTTCTGCTCACACATCGTACTTGCGTCTTGAATATTATTCGAATTTGTCAAATTCTCACACACCTTACTCGAAATAATAACCAATTACCACCAGAGTTGTAGAAAACATCCGTAGATTTTAACAAAGAAGTAATATGTTATGATGCTACCTTGCTACACATTTATAGTTAAAGTAGGAATACATACTGTAGATGGGTAAGGTATTTTAGGAGTTATTTTTGCCTAGTTAGCTTGGTTGGTAGAGCGTCTGCCTTGTAAGCGTTCGGCTGCGGGTTCGATT
>NW_007425904.1:0-497 GCF_000475195.1 Diaphorina citri
ATTTGGGAGGGATAATATCAAGAGTCGTGACTTATGGCTACGCAAAATACTTTCTAAGGAGAGCGGCCTTTCTTTTTGGAATAAATTGGGGGTGAATCATTGTCATTGTGCTTACTTATCCACTTTTACCTTTCCTTAGTACGAAGTATACTATGGTACTGAAGTATATTAACTTATTGTTACCTTTGGTTTTCGGTTCGATACTAGCAATAGAAAGAGAGAAATGAACTAGGAACTAGGTATTGCAAAAATACATGTTCATTGGTAGGGGTTCAATACAGGACAGGATGTAGATGTCTGTTTTTGTTCTTTTGCCGCTTCTCAATTACTTTCTCTTGGTGATGCTCCGCTGTTCATTCAATTTGGACTTCGGAGCCCCGATACCCCGATACCCCAATACCCAGAAAGACCAAACTATGATTACAATATCAACCACCCTGTATAAAGGGACAGTCGGCGCTGTTGCCATCCCACCCCGTGTTTACATTTTTGTAATT
>NW_007425905.1:0-497 GCF_000475195.1 Diaphorina citri
AATAGAATATACAACTTATCTGAACACACCTCTTTTTTCTAATTTCTAGACTAGAATTTGCCCCATACTAGAAAACTTGTATACGGGAAGGGCTGAACGGTTTGTTGTATAATTTTCTACAGACTTATGAGTGAAAGTAAGTTGAACATAATGGAAACAAAGATAAAGTAATCAGGTAAATGCGAGCAAACACGAAAGAAATTAAAAAGTACATAAATTAAGTTATTACAATACATTACTTAGATACGAAAGTACCTATACAACTAGATATAAGATACAACTAAGTAGATATAATAATACAACAGTACATACAGGTCCAACCAGACACAGTGTTCCAATACCTAGACACAACAGTGCTCCAATCTCCATCTAATGACCAATCATAATAAAATTACTAGAGGAACTAATTAGACAGCTTCAGAATAAGTACAACAGATATTGGATCATTCGGATCAGACCAGAGATACTCAACATGTGGTACGTGTAGTGCAATAGTC
>NW_007425906.1:0-497 GCF_000475195.1 Diaphorina citri
TACGTAGCTTTTGAACGCGGCCTCTCCCATGGCTTCGGTGTCTATCTTGTCCGTCCCTGAAACATGGAAAGTTTAACATATTTCAGTTCCTGAGAAATGGACAGTTTAAATTAAGGCAATGCCGTCCCTGATACACTGCTACCAGTGTGACAATGCTATCTTTCGCATGATGCTCTGTCCGAGTAAAAGAAATTTTAAGTTTTATCAACCCAGTCAAAGTAGCTTGGAAGGTAGAGTGCCTGCCTTGTAAGCGCTAGGTCGCGGGTTTGATTCCCAACCGGGGTAAACTTTATCCTAAACCAATAGAATTCTTTCTGTGAACTACTGGCTTCGTGCTAAACCGTCCTTTTCTCTTCGATTTCGGGACGATAAGACCTCAGTAGTTACAGTTCCCTCTATCAAACCTCTTTAAAGAAAATAATAATAATAATTTTCTCACCTGGTACCCGAATAACTTCGGGTCGGGTCGGCTCAGGTCGTCTCAAGTTGGGCGGCAG
>NW_007425907.1:0-497 GCF_000475195.1 Diaphorina citri
TGATTTTGTAACAAAATATTCCATCGAGACCATAATTTATATAAATACCTCCGAGAATAAGTACCATGACCTTTCACTACCTGCTTGAAAAAAAAGAGGTTTGATAGAGGAACCTGTAACAATCATGGTCTTATCTTATCGTTCCAGAATCGAAGAGAGGAGGACGGGATAGGAGAAACCTATCCGTTCCAAGAACGAACCCTATCTGTTTAGGTAGTGGTCAAGTTGCTATCTGAAAGAGGGCCTATGAGTGAAATTTTGCTTTTTGTTTGATGAAAAAATTCCAAGAATTAAAGAGTCTGTGTATCTTCAAAGGGAGATGTTTTCATGAATACATTTCTGTGGGTAAACACCATGGAATATGCTTTGGCAGCCAGGGTAAATTTTGCTTTTTGTTTGATGAAAAAATTCCAAGAATCAAAGAGTCTGTGTATCTTCAAAGGGAGATGTTTTCATGAATACATTTCTGTGGGTAAACACCATGGAATATGCTTTGG
>NW_007425908.1:0-497 GCF_000475195.1 Diaphorina citri
TTTCAAAGGCCCAAAGATGTCATTGTTCTTTGCTGATCTACTTTATGTGAGTCTGAGAGACAGGCAATGCTTGTAAAGACTAATTCAAGAAGCTATCTCAGAGACAAAAAATGCTAGAAGCAAAAAACAGTGATACCTACCTGTTAAGTCAAAGTGGTATGTACTTAAATACCCTTCACAAATTTCATTCCCCACTTAATACACCTCAGTCAAAATCATGACATGACATCACCTCAAACCACCATCCTTCAAAGTCCACTACACCATAGACACAACTAGGGTCACTGATGTACTTTCATTGTTGAAAAATAGCCTATAAAGCTTGTGGTGATCATGATCCTGTAGGTTAATTATTTATTCCTAATTTACTTTTTTTTTCCTAATTTACTTACCTTTACTTTATTCCTAATTTACTTACTTTACTTACCTTGATCAAATTTGTTTTACTTTGTGTTTCAGTGACTATCTGTTCAAATTACTATTAATTGGAGACTCAG
>NW_007425909.1:0-497 GCF_000475195.1 Diaphorina citri
GTGGGTGCGGGTGTGTTGGTCCAGGATGGCCTTCTGTCGGAAGTCCTTCCCGCAGTGGATGCACTTGTATGGTTTTTCCCCTAGGAACAGAAGAGGTTGGGGTTTCAGGTCCTGATGGACTAATCATGAACGTTCTTAGCCCGCCACTCGAGCTCAGACCATCAGACTGACCTATTCTGTCATATTGGAACAGGAATATTGGAAACAGGAATTAATTCACATCTACCCTCTTTTTTTTCTAGTTAAGCAAGGTCTTTTTACTGAACTGTTACTTGTATGTATTCTTTAACCCATCAAATATACGAGACCTTGTTTAGACTGCTGGGGTAAAGGGACTTTTCAGTCCTATTCGGGCAGGATAAACAAGATATATTCTATTCTATTGTCTCTGTCATAATTACTATCGAAACGTATGTGGCGGAAAAAGCATGAGAGCACGGTCTGAGCGTGAGTGGCTGGCGTTAAGCAGAGTTCACACTTATGTTGGAAATGAGGAT
>NW_007425910.1:0-497 GCF_000475195.1 Diaphorina citri
CGGGAATCGAACCCGGGTCTCCCGCGTGCAAGGCGAGCGCAGTCACCACTACGCCATGGGAGCTGACTGGTATGTATGTAGGTAAGGTAAGGCAATAAGGTTATACCTACCTATCTGCCTTACAAAGCCATCATTTTAAAAATATAATTGGAATTTGGAGCACGAAGGGTTAGGTGGTAGAGAACGCCTCAGGTAGTAACCTAGCATTGTCAGACCTCGTGGTTATACCTTTCCCTCAAGAGTCAACTATTATTTATTTTACCTTGATTTGTACTCGAACCACCAACCTCCAGATCCGAAGTCCACCGCGCTAACCACAACTAACACCACCCACAGATTGCTGCGTTTATCTTAATGGGCAGAATTATTTACCGTAATTTGGACTCGAACCACCAACCTCCTCATGCGAAGTCCACGCGTACCGCACTAACCACAACCACTACACCCTTGATTTAGTAGGTATTGACAATATCTTGCTAAATTATCTACCCTGATTT
>NW_007425911.1:0-497 GCF_000475195.1 Diaphorina citri
CCATTATTGAAATTGAAGATATTTAACATTTTGAATGAGAAGAAAAGGGAACGCGGTGAACCGCAAAACGATTTGAGATGAAGAAGTAGAAGGAAGAGGAGGAAAAGAAGAAGACAAAAAAGGTACAGGAGGGGGAGGAGGAGAATGTAGAAGGAAGAGGAGGAGAAAAAGGAACTACAAGAAAGAGGAGAAGAATTATTATATAGTAAGAAAAAGAATAAGGAGAAAAAGAAAGAGAAAAAGGAGCAGAATGTAGAGGAACGAGAAGGAAAAGAAGAAGAATAAAGTCATAGAGCAGGAAAAATGAGGATCAACGGAATTAACGACTGGAGTGTTATTTAAAACTTTCTCGCTTTGAGTTCAAAGATCAGAGCTCATTTGTGTGAGAAAATGTGAAAAAAAATCCCACAAAAACCAGTTTTTTTGGCTTTATGGTTTTCTGGGCAAAATTTGCACCACCATTTTCGTGTTCCTGGTAAAAAGACCTTTAATTTGAT
>NW_007425912.1:0-497 GCF_000475195.1 Diaphorina citri
CTATTTTATCTGTTTGTTTTTCCAGGCAAGATCCATTTGTGATTGGCCATTTTTGGCAAATTGTGACAAGAGATACCGGTATAAATTGAAGAACATGAAAACTGCTGTGCTACCAATGACCGAAAGGAAAAGTGACCTAGTCCTCAAGGATAGTTCTCAAAAGAAAGGTGAATACCTAGTTCACTATCTAAATTTTTATAACCACTTAATACCATGTCAAAACACTCAGTGTCTCAACCTACAAAGCATGAAAAACAAAAGGGCATCTGCATTCCTTTGTCGACTGATTCAAAAGACGATTTCCTTACCACACTCCTTTTCCTTACAGAGGAACCATACAAGGTGATCTGCTACTACACAAGCTGGGCATATCTCCGGCAAGCTGAAGGCAAATACTCTCCAGAAGACATAGATGGCTCACTATGTACCCACCTCGTGTATGCCTTTGCCGATTTGGATGAACAAGAGCTCGTCATTCGACCTCATAACAACAAACT
>NW_007425913.1:0-497 GCF_000475195.1 Diaphorina citri
AAACTCTCAACTCCACCTACAACTCTTACATCAAACCCACCCTTACATACTGTGGTGAAATTCTATTATCAGCATCCGAAGCAAATAAGACCAAATATGAGCGTATACAAAACCAGGCGCTAAGACTAATCACAGGTGCAGTCAAGTCCACACCCATCAATGCAATGTACGCCCTCACCAAAAACAAACCCCTAATGAAAACAATTGAAGAGCAGTCTCTTATACAATATGAAAAACTCAGAAGACTTCCATCCGTCAACAAATGGACCCAGTCAGAAAACCCAAACAAACTTAAAACCCAGATAGGATTCATAGAAAAAGTAAAAGAAATCAAGAAAGAATATAAAATTCCAAACAACGCAGAAAAACTCCAAACCATCAACAACCCCATTGAACTTATGAAAATAGAGCACTCTCTAACAATTGATGAAAATGAAAACTTTAAAAAACATGATGTTGCACCAACTGTAGCTAAAGCAAAGGCACTTGAAACCATC
>NW_007425914.1:0-497 GCF_000475195.1 Diaphorina citri
TTTGGTAGGAATATTCCTTTTATGGTCTAGGTGTGCAATAAGAAAGGCTTTTGCGAAAATCTAAACCGATCCTGAGATCAATTTTTGATCGCTAAAATCTCCATAAGAAATACACAGGAAGCAGAGACTGCGGGAGGGAAATGTTCCGCTCTCGACCAACATTTTGAGTTTCGTTTATGTTTTTAGTTTGATAACCATGCAGCTAATAGGGAGCGCGCAGCGCGACTATTTTTATTATTTTTTACAAGTTCGGCCATGCCTTTTTTACAAGTTTGGCCATGCCTCGGGATGAACTAGCGGGATTCCGGAGCGAAGCGACAGAATTCAGCTAGTAACTCATAATTAACTGGAGGTTGGTGGTTCGAGTTCAAGTCATGTCATACAATTTATCGAGATGAACGACATAACACGAACTCTAAACAAACAGTACCGATCTACGTAGGTATCATGAATTATTTGTGGTGAAGGTGAAAGCCTTTTCATAATATTTGAGAAAA
>NW_007425915.1:0-497 GCF_000475195.1 Diaphorina citri
TTCCTTATCTACCTCCTCCTTTTCTCTCTCCTTTTCTCGTCTTTCTTCTTCATTTGTCTTTGTTTTCTTGTCCTCTCTTTCCTTCCTCTCTTCCCCTGCCATCCTTGTTTCATGGTCTCTTTGCTTCTCTTCTCCCTCATTGTTCATAACTTTCCTCCTCTTTCTCCTTCCTCTCTCCCTATCCTCTTCATTCTCCCCTCTTCCATTTCCTCCTCCTCTTCCACCTTCTTCTTCCACCTCATTTCCTCATCTTCCACTTTCCTCTTCCTCTACCTCCTCTCCATCTCCGTAATTTTCCTCCTTCTCTCTCCTCCTTCTCCGTTATTCTTCTCCTCTGTTCCTCCTCCTCTGCACTCCTGCTTCTCCTCCTCCTCTTCCTCCCCTCTTCCGTTATTCTTCTCCTCTCTTCCTCCTCCTCTTCCTCCGTTCTTCTCTTTCCCCTCTCCTCCTATTTCCGACGGCGCAGAGTCGAAACGACGCAAGAAGACCGTCCGTTT
>NW_007425916.1:0-497 GCF_000475195.1 Diaphorina citri
AGATGGGGTCGGCGTTTGTCGTCGGCCTCTCAATCAGCTTTAGAGTGATTGCTTTGAGGCCAACTGGTTTTGGCTAAATAAAATTTTCCGAGTGGGATGCCCTTCGCAGTCAACCTTTGCTATTGATATAGCTTGAGGAAATTCGGACTAGTCTTCTCCTTGTTTATAGTCCCCTAGCTAGACGCTGATCTACTCTCTGTTTATAGTCCCTCAGCCAGACTTTGTTTATAGTCCCTCAGCCAGACTTTTCGGAAAAAGACTGGTCGAAATAAGAAGTACGTATATAAGGTCAATAATTGAAGTATAATTTCATAGTATTCATCATGGTCATTTGATCACTTCGATAATGTTGGTGTCTATAAGAGGCTTCTGCAAAAAAATGATTCAAAGAATCCCATTTTAGAGCAGGCATCAAGAGAATGATAATTATGTTAGGTCCATCTCCGCCACATACAAGCCTCACAGTTCAAACCTGTTGCCTGGAGCCGCGGCCAAAG
>NW_007425917.1:0-497 GCF_000475195.1 Diaphorina citri
TTTTAGCGATCAAAAATTGATCATATCTCAAGATCGGTTTAGATTTTCGCAAAATCCTTTCTTATTGCACACCTAGACAATAAAAAGAATATTCCTACCAAATATCAGCTTTCTAGGTGTTGTGGTTCTGGAGATAGAGCGATCTGTGTGAAATGTGAATGAGTGAATGGATCTAGATTTTATAATATGAGTATAAGATGATGATAGTTATAATCAGGCCCTTATCAGTCTCATCTGATGGCGTCGTTCGGGCTTGAGGTCTAAGTAAAACCAACTTTTGAAAGTGAGAAAAATTTGTCCTCTTTGATGTTTCATTGGTATTACTGCGAAAAAAAGAAAGGATCCATTCACAAGGAAAGAATACTTCGAGGACATCATGGAGATGAGTCAATTTAAAAGTTGGAGTTCACTTCATTCGATCGAAATTTCCCACCCGACGATTATCACGCTAGATGTCAAATAAATTGTTTGCTCAAGCTCCCCATTGTGAGTGGAGA
>NW_007425918.1:0-497 GCF_000475195.1 Diaphorina citri
ATCAATACCAAACGAGGAGTCTCTTCCATTGAAGAGACCGTCTCTCAAAACGCCAAAAGAGCCTCGTCTCCGAAAGTAAAGTACAGTACTTGAAGTACTTTTGAGAGGTAAACTAAAGATTTATCACCTTTTTTGCCATATTTGATTAAAAAGTTTAGAAATAAAATGTCCCTTCATTGTCTTCTTCGACTTCTTCAGCTCGTTTCTTTGCTAGGCTTATCCTTTATTTCAAATGATGTCAACCTTCTTCTCATTCATTTTGTCAAGTCGATCAATTTTTGTCGTATGTCTGTCAATGGACAGAGTAGACACAGTTTTGAACACCCTGTATGTCCACATGAGATGTACTAAGATATCATGTGTGGAAGATGTGTCTGCAGTTACATTACGACGTTCGGGGCGTGGATCTGCCACAAGTAGATATTCATGTTCTCAGATGCCATCAAGATTGCTTGGATATCCAGTGCACGGGTTAACTCTTTTGTTTCGAAATAGTT
>NW_007425919.1:0-497 GCF_000475195.1 Diaphorina citri
AAAACAGCCTGTTTTTTTATCTGGGAAAAATTGATAAAAACAAGACTCTGACGCGCGCATGTGTCGTTCAATATTTTCGCGAGAGAAAAGTGGAATAGAAACGGAAAAGCGGAAAACTGTGGGTCCAAAAAAAAAACACCTTTTTTTCGGTAGGTACTTCGTACCTACTTTTAGCTTTTTAGTGACCGAATTTTTGGATTGTTCCAGGAATAAGAGCGGAATTAAAACTGATTAGTGGAGCTAGGCCGGAGCTTTTATTACTACGGATAATCTCGAGATAGAGTAGCTTCATCATAGTAGGTAAGGTAGGAGGTATTAGCGAACTCGTAGGTATTTCGGCTTTCGGCCGGGGCGCGGGGATACCACTTTGACTGCACCAGTTGACCAGTTCGCAGTTTTCAACGGATCACAGAAGTTAAGTATGTGGTTGTGTGTGTATTTCGTAGGTTAACAACCACGCACAGAAGTGCGTGGTTGAAAATCGGACCAGTGACTGG
>NW_007425920.1:0-497 GCF_000475195.1 Diaphorina citri
TTTTTTTCACATTTTCTCACACAAATGAGCTCTGATCTTGAAATTTGTCGCGACGACCTATGAGCTCAAAGCGAGAAAATTTTGACTAACACTTCAGTCGTTAATTTAAGACCGGTTTTAGCGTCATCTATGTTAAGCTACGCCGAGCAAGGCCAATAAATGGATGGGTGACTTAAGCATTATATTGGTAGTTATTAGGAAACATTAAAAGGAATAAAGGAAGAACGGGCTCTAGTCTTGATTTTCAATCATTACATGAAAGTATGTAGGTACACGTAGGTACTCAACACCGCGAAGCCCTGAGAGCACGCAGTGCGACCGTAAAAAAGGGAGCGCGAAGTGCGACAATACGCTCAACCCCGCGAAGCCCCGGGAGCGCGAAGCGCGACCATATGCACAAAAAAATCCCGGAGGGACGAACCCAGCTTGTTCTATTTATTTCATTAGTGGATGTGACAAATTTTCAATCATATTCGAAACGATTCCATTGTACTCAC
>NW_007425921.1:0-497 GCF_000475195.1 Diaphorina citri
AATCAGAGCACGGGATTTTTTATTATTATTATTATTATTATTATTATTATTTGCTTTTTTCAAGTGATAAGATTTTCCTTCCTTTAATGGTTGGTTCTTGAATGTTCCTAGAATTTGCCCATGCCTCTCCTGGGTTCTTATATGAAAGTCCTTCTTCTTTTTCTCCTTTCGTCTCCTCTTTCTTATCTTCCTCCTCTCTTTTCTTCTCCTCGTCCTCGTCTTCTCCAAACTTTTGGCCATCAGTTACATCCTGTAAGTTGCAACTCATATCAAGATAAGTAAGAGTAGGTATTACTATTTGTGTTCATCATTCTCCTCCTCCTCCAACTGATCCTTTGTCATTATCCTTCGCCCCCTCCTTCTCTCCCTTCTCCTTTACTCCTCTTTCTCCTCTTCTTCTTCTTCTTCTTCTTCTTCTTCTCCTCCTTCTACTGATCCTTTGTCATTATCCTTCGCCTTCTCTTCTTCCTTTCCTCCTTCTTTACTCCTCATTCTTC
>NW_007425922.1:0-497 GCF_000475195.1 Diaphorina citri
ATTATACAAGCGTATTGTTCAATACCACGGTTCCATGCTGATGATGCCGAACCACTTGATTATGGTTTTAATAGAGGTGCTATAAATTGTAATTGCTTATTGAAAGCAAAAATCCTACCACATACTGGTTCGATACCGAAAAGTGAATGCAATAATCTAATGTTCAAATGTAGCAAAGCTTTCACACGGATCACGCCACTTGTAAACTTTCACAATCATCTCTTCAGACGTTAGAATTAAAGTACCCAGGTATAGCTTTATTAGGTTGACCTTGCATTGTCATCAGCGGCAATTGACCTTATTCATGACTTTACACTTGGTCGTTCATTGTTATCATATTATTCTAGTTATTCTTATTGTTCAATGAATAGTTGAGTTTTGACTTCATCACACCGGATAACCAACCATTGTCCCGGTAAAATGGTAGCTTTTGACGACCATTAAATTGATGACCTCTGTTTCTGGTAGACTCTAAAATCACAAAGACATGTTCTCTT
>NW_007425923.1:0-497 GCF_000475195.1 Diaphorina citri
TACAAATTTTTGTCGATGGTGGGATTCGAACCCGGGACCTTCTGCATGGCAAGCAAGCGCGTTACCACTGGACCAATTTTAAGCATTTCTATTGAAATCAGCGTGTTTCGAACTTCCTTTATCAGCGAAGAAAAAAAAAATGGTTGAGCCCCATTTTGGACAAAGAAAAATTCCACTCTTCTAACCTTGGACCCTATTGTTTCAGAGGTGATAATGAAGGCGACATCAAGTCTCTGCTCAATGACAAGACGCATCGGCGTGAAATGAAAGAATTCTACAGCAAGATAGGAGTAGAAGATATTAGAGAAGCCAATGAACTAGCTTATGATGATGAATATGATGATAGTTATGATGGACCTCAAGATCTAATACATGTAGATGTCATACCTGAAGACCCAGCCCTCAAGTAAGTACTCTATAAAGAATTCTACAGCAAGATAGGAGTAGAAGATATTAGAGAAGCCAATGAACTAGCTTATGATGATGAATATGATGAT
>NW_007425924.1:0-497 GCF_000475195.1 Diaphorina citri
CCTTGGTGAATTTAATGTAGAGCTCCTCGTGACGAATGCTGTGGATGTAGCCTTCGTATGTGGCTGGAAATGAAAGAAAGCAATAACTTCATAAGGCATAATTTGTATAAGACTGGCGATTGGACTGTGGATGTAGCCTTCGTATGTGGCTGGAAATGAAAGAAAGCAATAACTTCATAAGGCATAATTTGTATAAGACTGGCGATTGGACTGTGGATGTAGCCATCGTATGTGGCTGGAAATGAAGGAAAGCAATAACTTCATAAGGCATAATTTGTATAAGACTGGCGATTGGACTGTGGATGTAGCCCTCGTATGTGGCTGGAAATGAAAGAAAGCAATAACTTCATAAGGCATAATTTGTATAAGACTGGCGATTGGATTGTGGATGTAGCCTTCGTATGTGGCTGGAAATGAAGGAAAGCAATAACTTCATAAGGCATAATTTGTATAAGACTGGCGATTGGATTGTGGATGTAGCCTTCGTATGTGGCTGG
>NW_007425925.1:0-497 GCF_000475195.1 Diaphorina citri
AGAGCGATCAGTGTGTGAACTATGAAATGTGAAATGTGAATGAGTGAATGGATCTCGTTCTTATAATATAAGATTATTACGACTAATATTATTTATTTATTTTCAAGATTTATGTACCTCAGAACCACTTTCAAGGCATGTTCTTTTACAGCCAAGCCTATTCCGTGAACGGAAAAGTTAAATTTGGTAGGAGAATCTTTTCCCACTTCCGGGATCCAAACCCAACCCCTCCGGGTTAAAAAAGCACTGTCGAATTATTTTCCAAGCCTATCCCGTGAACGGAAAAGTTAAATTTGGTAGGAGAATCTTTCCCCACTTCCGGGATCCAAATCCAACACCTCCAGGTTAAAGAGCATTGCCGAATTATTTTTTAACAGGTATGTATGTACTAAGTTTGTATATATGTAGGTACCTATCTTTATTTTGTTAATGATCGATCCCTGAAGAAAAGGGATCTGAGGGATGGATATGAAAGTAACCCAAAATCTTACCTTTTT
>NW_007425926.1:0-497 GCF_000475195.1 Diaphorina citri
TGTTTGTGGAAAAATGATTGCAAACGCAAGTTCTCGGGGTAAGCGCGATTCGGATAATGAAAGCGAACACTCGCGCTCTCGCGCTGTTCCTCCAGACATCGCAGACGCAGACACAGGAGTCGCGCTCTGCGCTAATCTATTCTATTCTAATCATATGTGCGCTCTGCGCTAATTATTATTTCAGAAGGAGGCGCAGTTGAAGGAGTATGTTCCTTTTGACATAGGAGTTGCGCTCTGCTCTAATCTACTCTTCATATCCTATTCTAATTGTATGTGCGCAACGCGCTAATTCTCATTTCAGGAGGAGGCGAAGTTCTCGGGGTAAGCGCGGTTCGGATAATGAAAGCGAACACTCGCGCTGTTCCTCCAGACATCGTAGACGTAGACACAGGAGTCGCGCTCAATGTGACGGTGGGAGTGAACGTGGTGCCCCCCAGGGAGGAAGTGAACGTGGTGGTACCCAGAGAGGCAGTGAGCGGGGAGCGCGAATCAAGGCT
>NW_007425927.1:0-497 GCF_000475195.1 Diaphorina citri
AACAACATCACATTAGGGAACCCCTGCTCCATCTTCCAAGTTTAAACTTCTGGTCTTGTAACGGCTCCCTCGCAGCCTTCTTCTGCTGAAATTAATTTACATATGTAAAGGTGATGTTATTAATTATTAATTTGAGAAAAATCAAGAGACTTACCACCAGTTTATTTGACAGATCTGAGATGATATACCGGCAACTTGAGTTCAAATCCCTCGGTCTACTAACAGCCTACAGGAAAACTAATTTGACCGACAAAATCACTTTAATTTGACCGACAAAAAATCAAGTGGCTAGGTAAGTTTAATTTTAGATTGAAGTTTTGTATTAGACATTAATTACCTAATTTTGAATAGTGGTGATTGTGATTTTTGTTAACAATAATAATTATTGTAGATATATTACCTACCTAGTTATAGTGAGGTTTGGTTATAATGAAGTTTGTCTTACCTCTGGGACATTTAAAACCCGCCTCATGTAAATTTTAGATTTTATTTGATCA